>NC_053028.1:136584020-136822702 GCF_003073215.2 Triticum urartu | reverse complement strand
ACAAAAGACCCAAAGTGACCTGGGGCCAAAAGGGTTCACAAAATATACTAACGGGCACACGAACATAGCTAAAACACAATCAGTTTTCAGACTTGGTGAAAACTGAGACATGCTGAAACATAACTCACGAAGGCATGTTTACGAGCTCGATGCACTCACCACGGTACAAGTCATGGCAAGACAAGCATACATACTTTAAGAAGGCACAAAATACAAGCTAGACATGGCAAGAACAATGGCATAGCATGCACGGATCAACTACAATAACATCGGCAAAATCGCAAACAAGTTGATGATCTGCCCAGATTCACCATGAAGCAAAAGTAGAACTCGATTGACTCAAGCTAGGCTGCTCCATAATTGCAAGTAAAGACATGGATGGATAGAGCATAACATGATTAACAAAACTCCTTTAATGATCATCCTGAAAAGAGGCACGGATCACTAGGAAACAAGCTGAACATATGACATCATGAACTAAATAATCCCAGACTTAGTGAAAACTACCAAGTCCCTGAAAACAGATTTACCGGGTGCCTCACTTTGCAAGCTTGCACAAGTCACCACACACATCACAAAAATGCATGGGTTGCACCTCTGGAAATATAACAAAATGCTTAACAAAAGATATGAAGGACTCTCAGGCATATCATGCACACAACAATCATGGCAAAAATGACAAAAGTCTAAGATGAACTAGCAGATCTGACAATTAACTCACGAAGCCTCCTTCTAACAGCATTTCGGGCATCAAGATGAACTCAAATGAAAATCATGCAATGGATTGAAACGATGTACTCATCGAGACAAACATTTTGATATGCTATATGCCCAAATCGAAGCTACGGACACAAAGTTACGGGGCCTCGAACAGGAGCATATGGAGTAAAAATTCTAGGGACTTAGCAAAAAAAATAACCTCTGGATCTGGATCTAGGGTTCGCACGGAAACCGATGTGCGGCGCTGCACTGTTCACCGGTCGGCGCGGAAGCCGTGGGCGACCGGCGGCGGAGACGGTGGAGATCGCCGGCGAGGGAGAAGAAGGCCGGGGCGGCGAGGGTGGCTGCGGGGGGCGGCGCTCGCCGTGGAGGGAGGCGGCGGAGCTCCGGCCACCGGAGTTGATGGACGGGGCGGCGGGGCGCTCCGGCCGCCGGAGTTGAGGAAGGAGGCGGCGGGGCGCTCGCGGGAGGAGCCGGGCGGCGGGGCGAAGAAGACGGGCCGCGGGGGCCGGCTTCGGGCTCCCCGGCCCGCGGCGGCGGCGAGGTGGCGGCTGCCACGTGGCGCGGCTTGATTGGCGGCGGTGGGCGGTGGCGGACACGTCCGGCCCAAATCGGACGTGTCCGTCGGCGGAAGGTGCGGCGGATCTGAGATTTTTAGGGTTTCGGGGAGAGGGGAGATCCGAAAACGGAGGGGGTGTATTTATAGGCATAAGTGGAGCTAGGAGAGTCCAAATGAGGTGCGGTTTTCGGCCACGCGATCATGATCGAACGCTCTAGGACATGGAGCAGAGTTTGGTGGGTTTTGGGCCAAATTGGAGGGGTGTTGGGCTGTAACACACACGAGGCCTTTTTGGTCCCTCGGTTAACCGTTGGAGTATCAAACGAAGTCCAAATGATACGAAACTTGACAGGCGGTCTACCGGTAGTAAACCAAGGCCGCTTGGCAAGTCTCGGTCCAATCCGGAAATGTTTAACCCCCACACACGAAAGAAAGCTAGAAATGGCCACCGGAGGAGAACGAAGCGCCGGAATGCAAAACGGACAACGGGGAAAATGCTCGAATGCATGAGATGAACACGTATGCAAATGCAATGCACATGATGACATGATATGAGATGCATGACAACGACAACAACACACGGAGACGGAAACCCGAACCCGAGGAAATAAATATAACTTAACGCTGGAAACGGCAAGAGTTGGAGTACAAATTGGGAAAGTTACATCCGGGGTGTTACAAAGTGGCACCTGGATGGTGGGCTTGGGAACCCTGCTCACATCGTTTGGGGCCGTGAGCGACACCCCGGCCGGATCTCCTTGCGGATGGATCCCAAATAGGCGATAAACCTGGACTAGAGTCTTGCGTAGTTAGTCAGGTCGTGGCCGACACCCTCGCCAGGCTTCCGCTTGAAGGTTGCTGAGATACATGACGTGTACATGGTGATAAGTGGTGAGAGCGTGTGTGAAGAAGTACACCCCTGCAGGGTTAACATGATCTATTCGAATAGCCGTGTCCTCGGTTATGGACTTCTTGGATGCTTACGTGGTACATAGACAACTTAAAGTGGATACTCTAAAATGCTCAAGACAAGTGTGAGTGCTATGGATGGCCTTCTCGTAGGAGAGACGGGGATGAATCCATAGTAGTGTATTGATGTGGTGATTACTGGACTCGTGTGCGCTGCCTCACCTCAAAGAAGTTTCTCATTGTCGTAGAACAGGATAGCCACTGTGTCAAAGCTGGCTTGCTGCAACTAAACCCCACATTACCTTCTTGATACAAATGCATGTATGATAGGATCTGATGTAAGTCTTGCTGAGTACCTTTGTACTCACGTTTGCTTTATTTATGTTTTGCAGGTGATACATGTCTCACTAGTAGTACCGCTTGGACTTCGACAAGTAGCTTGTTACCTCAGCTATGATCTTGTACCTTGGAGGGACTTGTAGATAGTCAGGCTTCTCGGCCTTTTTCTTTTGTAGTTGTCTGTACTCAGACATGTAAAGCTTCCGTTGCTTGTATGCTCTGAATGATGGGTCATGTGACCCCTGTTTGTATTTATGCTATGTGGCTCTTCTGAGCCTTTATCTATATGAGTTGCGTTATGTTGTGATGCCATGTTGTACATCACATACTTGCATGTTATGCGTACGTGTGACGTGTATTGCTATGTGTGGGATCTGACAATCTAGTTGTTTATCCTTGGCAGCCTCTCTTATGGGGAAATGTAGTCTAGTGCTTCCTTGAGCCATAGTAGTCCGCTATAGCCCGGTTCACCGGAGTCCTGCTAGCCTAGCACTACTGCTTAGAACACTTGACTGGCCGGCATGTGTTCCACTTTGTTCCTATGTCTGTCCCTTCTGGGAAATGTCATGCGGTGACTTCCAGAGTCCTGTTAGCCCAGTGCTACAGCCCAGATTCATACGCTGTTGACCGACATGCTCGATGTGATTCATGTATGCCTGTCTCCATAGGTCTGTGCCGCTTTGGGTTGACGACTAGCCATGTCGGCCCAGGTTCTCTGTCATATGGATGCTAGCGACACTATCATATACATGAGCCAAAAGGCGCAAACGGTCCCGGGCCATGGTAAGTCGACACCCGTGGGGATACTGTGTGTGAGGCCGCAAAGTGATATGAGGTGTTACATGCTAGATCGGTGTGACTTAGAATCGTGGTCCCGACAGCTTTGGTATCAGAGCCTGACTGCTTGTAGGATTTCCAAGCCAACTTGGTCGAAGTTGAGTCTAGAAATTCTTTAGCTATATAGGGGAATTGATTGTGGAAGGGAACGTAAGGCTCTTTTTACTCCTTATGCCTCATGCCTTCTGATCTGAGTCATCCTATCTTTCCTACGGGGTTAAGGAGCTAGGCTTTCTCTTCCGTCTATCAGGATCACGTGTTAAGGTTTGGTTGATCTGAGTCATATCCCAGTTTGAGTACCTCTGGTGTAGCCTGTTTAGTAATATCTCAGAACCTTGAGTAATGATGTTGAGTATGGTGCTACCCCGTCTTTTGCAGAATGTCTCATTTCGAGCATTTTACTGCTGTTATGCTGCCGGAATTGTCCTAGGAGTTCAAGAGATAGTATTTTTTCTCATACTATATTCTACATCCTTATGATTATGCTGAATCCATCCTTGTTTGCTTGGTTGGTTCTTCAGGATGTTGCCGGTTAACCGAAGTTCTGTTGCTCGTAGCCGGAACCACAGAGATGGTAGGGATGAGGATCCTCCCGACCAGTCTTCGTTGGCAGAGTTCATGTTAGAGGTTGAGAGGAACAAGCGTGAGTCTAACCGCTTGCTAGCACGTATTGAGGAGAACACCTCCCATCAGCACAAAGGGTTTGTGTCCATCCATGACTTCATCGGTCTGAAACCACCTACCTTCCATCATTCCATTGAACCACTCGATGCAGATGACTGGCTCCGTAGTATCACACACAAGCTGCATTCTGCGAACGTAGCTGAAAGTGACAGGGTCACCTACGCTGCTTATCATCTGGAAGGTCCTGCTAGTATTTGGTGGCAGAACTATGAGGCTATGCTTCCAGCTGGCCAGATAACCACCTGGAGAGATTTCACCGAGGCTTTTCGCGAGCATCACATTCCTCAGGCTCTCATTGACCGCAAGAGAGAAGAGTTATGTAGTTTCACATAGAGTAAGATGGCTATTGATGCTTACAGTAGAGAGTTCGAGAACCTCGCCCGCTATGCTACAGAAGAAGTGTCCACAGACGCCAAGAAGCAGGCTAGGTTCCGGAAGGGTCTCAACCCCAAGTTGCGTCGTGATCTCCACTTGCATCATTGCAATACATTCCAGGCTCTTGTGAACAAGGCCATTAACGCAGAAACAACTCAACTCACTTACCAGGAGTCTCGTAAGCACAACCGTGATTTGAGTTCTTCCTCCGATTCTAGTTCTCAGAAGCGCCGGATTTGGGTTCCGAACTCCGCTCTTGCACCCGGTTATACACCGAGGCCCTCTTATGTGGCGCCTCACCCAGTTCAGTTACATGCTCCATCTAGGCCTATTGGTAGACCGCTTGTCAATGCGGGTCCACGTCCTACTTCAGGGACTTGCTTCACATGGGGAGAGCCAGGACACTATGCTATTTTAGCCGTAGCTCTCAAACCAAATATGCTCCACCCTAGCCTGAGAAGTATGTTGGCCGTGGTAAGCCATCACGCAAGATGATTAGTGTCAAGTCAGCTCCCGCTGAACGTGGATGTGTGCATCACGTCTCAGCTAAAGACGCTCATGATGATCCGAATGTCATTCTTGGTACAATCCTTGTCAACTGTCATCCAGCTTCAGTTCTGTTTGATACCGAAGCATCTCATTCCTTCATTTCTGAAAGTTATGCCAGCTTTCACAACATATCCTTTTGTGATATGCCCTCTCCACTAGTAATTCAAACTCCTGGATCCAAATGGCAAACTCCTAGTGTAAGCCATGGTAATGAAATCCTTGTCGACAGACTTGTATTCCTTGCATCACTTATAGCCCTCAAGTCTACAGATATTAACATCATCTTGGGTATGGACTGGATGAAAGCTCATTATGCCAAGATTGATTGTTACACCAGGTCTGTTCAGCTCACACATCCATCTGGAAAGATAGTCGCTGTCTCCACTAGAGTTGCAAAGCGTCAACTCTATTCTCTTAATGCCAACCCTCTTCCAGACCTTGAAGATATCCCGGTAGTCCGTGACTTTCCGGATGTCTTTCCAGAGGAACTGCTAGGCATTCCACCTGACAGAGATGTAGAATTTGTCATAGATCTTATCCCAGGAACCGCTCCAATTTCTAGGAGACCTTACAAGATGGCACCCTTAGAACTAGCTGAGCTTAAGAAACAACTCGATGAATCCTTGCAAAAGGGTTTCATCCGTCCTAGTTCTTCTCCCTGGGCTTGCCCCGTCCTCTTCGTCAAGAAGAAGGATGGTATGGACCGTATGGTTGTAGATTATCGTCCCGTTAATTTGGTCACGATAAAGAACAAGTATCCGCTCCCCAGGATCAACGATTTGCATGATCAGCTCGCTGGATCCTCGGTCTTTTCAAAGATGGATTTGAGGTTAGGCTACCACCAAATCAAGATCAGAAATGGGGACATTCCTAAGACGGCTTTTGTCACTCGTTATGGCCAGTATGAGTACACCGTCATGTCCTTCGGTCTAACTAATGCTCCAGCTACATTCTCCCGCTTGATGAACTCGATCTTCATGGAGTAATTAGATAAGTTCGTCGTGGTTTACCTCGATGATATCCTTATTTACTCGAAGAACGAGGAAGAGCATGCCGAACATCTTAGACTTGTGCTAGAAAAACTCCGAGAGCACCGCCTTTATGCCAAGTTCTCCAAGTGCGAATTTTGGTTGCCAGAAGTGACCTACCTAGGCCACGTGATATCTGGTAAGGGCATTGCCGTCAATCCCGAGAGAGTTCAGGCTGTTCTTGATTGGACTCCGCCTGAAACAGTTAAGCAAGTTAGGAGTTTCCTTGGCCTAGCCAATTATTATCGCCGCTTCATTGAGAACTTCTCCAAAGTGGCCAAACCTCTCACGGAACTTCTCAAGAAAGATAAAAAGTTTGAGTGGTCCCCACAGTGTGAGCACAGTTTTCAGGAACTGAATAGACGCCTGACTTCTGCTCCCATACTTGTGCCACCGGATTTCACTAAGGACTTTGTTATCTATTGTGATGCCTCACGACAGGGACTAGGTTGCATTCTTATGTAGGATCGTCATGTGATTGCCTATGCATCTCGACAGTTGCATCCACATGAGGATAATTATCCTACACATGATCTAGAGCTTGCAGCCGTAGTCTATGCACTTAAGACATGGCGACATTACCTTCTTGGTAAACATTGCGAGATTTACACCGACCACCAGAGTCTCAAGTATATCTTCAACCATCCAGATTTGAACCTTAGGCAAAGACGTTGGTTGGAGTTGATCTCATATTACGACTTAGGGATTACCTACACCCCAGGCAAGGGGAATGTCATGGCTGATGTGCTAAGTCGTAAGTCCTATTGCAACAATCTCATGTTGCAGCAGGGCCAATCACTTCTCCATGAGGGATTATGTAAACTTAACCTTCACATTGCTCCTCATGGATTCGTTTCTACCTTGGTGGCGAAACCTACTCTTGTGGATCAGATCATCTCTGCTCAGAAGCAGGATACGGGAATTTCCCGGATCAAGAGAAACATTAACAAAGGAGTTGGTGGTAGTTTCTCTATAGATGATCGTGGTGTTGTTTTCTTTGAGAGTCGCTTGGTGGTTCCCAAGAATCAACATCTTCGACATTTAATCCTTAAGGAGGCGCATGAATCTCCTCTCATGATTCATCCTGGTAGTACTAAGATGTATCAGGACCTACGCCAGAGGTTCTGGTGGACTAGGATGAAGAGAGAAATTGCTCAATTTATTGCTAACTGTGACGTTTGTCGTCGCGTGAAGGCAGAGCATCAGAGACCTGCTAGCACCCTTCAACCTTTAGCTATTCCTGAGTGGAAATGGGATAAAGTTTGTATGGACTTCATCACCGGCTTTCCCAGGACCAAGAGAGGGAATAATGCTATCTTCGTAGTCATTGATCGTCTTTCCAAAGTGGCTCACTTCCTACCTGTTCGAGAGAGTATCACTGCTAGTCAGCTCGCTGACTTATATATTTCTCGAATAGTGTCACTTCATGGTGTTCCACTAGAGATCAATTCAGACCATGGTAGTCTTTTCACTTCTCATTTCTGGGAGAGTTTCCAAACTGCCATGGGCACCCGTCTTTCCTTCAGTACCGCTTTCCACCCTCAATCAAGTGGTCAGGTGGAAAGGGTCAACCAAATTCTTGAAGACATTCTTAGAGATTGTGTTATCTCATTCGGTATGGATTGGGAGAAGTGTCTTCCCTTTGCCGAGTTTGCTTATAACAACAGCTACCAATCTAGCCTCAAGAAAGCTCCTTTCGAGGTTCTGTATGGACGAAGATGTCGAACACCTTTGAACTGGTCAAAAACCGGTGAAAGACAATTCTTTGGACCGGATATGATCCAGGAGGCAGAAGAGCAAGTTCGCATCATTTGTGAGAATTTGAAAACAACCCAATCTCGTCAAAAGAGCCAGTATGACCGTAGTCATAAGGAAGTGGCTTATGAAGTTGGCGACAAAGCTTATCTTCGGGTTACCCCTTTGAAGGGTACCCATCGATTCGGTATCAAGGGCAAGTTGGCTCCTCGTTACATTGGTCCTTTTCGCATTCTCGCTAAACGAGGAGAGGTTGCCTACCAGTTGGAACTACCCCCACATATTTCTCGAGTTCATGATGTCTTCCATGTCTCTCAACTCAGGCGTTGCTTCTCGGATCCCATCCGCGGAGTGGACCACGAAACGCTTGATCTCCAAGATAACCTCACTTATCGAGAGTACCCTGTCTGCATCCTTGTTCAAGCAGAGCATGTCACCCGACGTCATAACATCAAGTTTCTCAAGGTTCAGTGGTCTCATCATTTCGAGAGAGAAGCTACTTGGGAGCGTGAAGATCGTCTTCGACTTGAGTACCCCACTTTCTTTCCGCCGACTCCTGAATCTCGGGACGAGATTCTTCCGAGTGGGGGCGAGTTGTCACATCCCTAGTTCTGGTATGACCTAGACAAGCTAGCCATTTGAGCATCATGTTTAAATTCCATTTAAATTTGAAAATGGGGATTTGTGAAACCCTCAGAATCATTTCTGGAAATAATCCAGATAAAAATTTCTCCAAAAAGGTAAAAGAAAATGTTCATGTTACTCTCTGAAAATATTAGTCAGAGGTAAAAATCAAACCAATATTTTAAGGAACTCATAAATATTTATTTTGGACATTTGGAGTTAATCCAGTAATTATTTGCGTTGGATAAATATTTATATATATATGAAATATTGTCCAATAATTCTGAATTTTGGTGAGGGGCTTTGGAATAATCCCTTAGGCCCCTGCAAAAATTTTCAGAATTAAATAAATTTTTTTTGGTATTTTTATCAAATCAAAACAAATGTCAGAAAAATAGAAAAGAAAAAAAATAAAGGAAAAAGCCTACCTGGACCCTACCTGCAGCCTGGCAGCCCAGTCGCCCAACAGGCCGGCCGAGCTGACTGGTGCTGCCAGTCGTCGTCGCCACCGCGCCAGAAGGACGCCGAGCGCGTGCTCGCCGCACGCGAGCACATGCCGGCCACCTCCTGCTTCCCCGCTCGCCGCTGGAGGCACCCAACGACGCCACGCACTCCCCCGAACCTCTCTCCCTCTCTCCAGTGTCCTCCCCTCCTCTCTCTCGCCCTTCCCCGCGAACGCCCGAGCGCTGCCGTCGCCGCCGCACGCCATAGCCGCAGCCACCGTGCTCCCCTGGCCTTGCTGTTGTGTCCGGATGCTCCGCCACCTCGTCCGCAACCTCTCCGCCAAGCCACGCGAGCAGACACGCCCTGCAGCGGCTCCCCTGACCTCTTCTTCACCGTCGGCCACCGCGGATCTCCACCTTCGACTTGCCGCCATCTGAGCTTCCCCGAGCACGCTGGCCATCCCTATGTCGCTGCTTTGAGCCCCCGAGCGTTCTCCCCCTCTCCCCGCGGTCAATCCCCTCCTCTAGCCGCCTAGCCACCGGAGCCGAGAGCTCCGTGCCGCCGGCCATGGCGCCGTTGTGGCCAGAGGCCGACCCAGCCGCTCCCGCGCGCGTCACCTTGCTCCTGGTGACGCCAGGAGGCCGTAGAGGCCCTCCGCAGCCCCTGCCGTGCCCCGTAGCTCGATTCCGCCCGAACCCGTGCTCCGGCCGCCGCCGCGAGCCTCGCTCCGGCCACCCCTCCTCCTCCTATCTACCCCACTAGATGCGGGAGAGCACGGGCTACGCCCCGGTGCTCCCAGCCGCCGCCCCCGTGCCCTGTAGCATGGACGCCGCTGCATCCAGAGGTCGCCGGCGATGACCTCGCGGGCCTGACATGCGGGCCCGACCTGCCAGGTGATTAGCTTAAGGCTAATCACCATTTTGCTAACCCCCTGACACTAACAGTGGGCCCCAAAGCCACTAATCTAAATTAGATTAGGAATAACTCCTCTGTTAACTAACTGAGTCACTGACGTGTGGACCCCACACGTCAGGTTTTACCTGGTCAGCCACGTTGACTCGCTGACGTAGTGATGACGTCATGCTGACGCAATTATTCCTTTTCTAGAATTATTTTAAAACAGGAAATTCCAGAATATATTCAAAACTTCAAAAAAATCACAGAAATTCAACCGTAGCTCAGATTGAAATAATTTATATATGAAAAATCATCAGAAAAATGCAATCTATCCATCAGTACCAGTTTCATGCATGAAAAAACAAGTTATACCTGCTGTATAGGTGAAAATACATGAATGGCAATTATAAGATCTTATGTTAAAGATGCATTTGAATCTTTGGTTCAAATGGACTTTAACCAAATAAATGCTAGTTGCATTAGCTCAAACAACATCACATCTTCATGCCATGTTCATGCATCATATTGTTGCGTATGCTTGTGTATTGTTTGTCGACACCGTTCCTTCTCGATAGGTCCTGCTCCGGAGACCGATCCAGAGTACCTATCAGAGGAGCAGTGCCCCCTATTGATCTACCAGGCAAGCAAACCCCCTTGTTCATTCCGATACAATCCTACTCTCTCGCACCTGCTCTCATTTATTGCATTAGAACAACAACGATTCAACTGCTACTTTATGCTGCGGTAGTTGAACCCATTCCTCTGCATGACCTGTCATTGCCACAGTAAATAGTTGAAAGCCACTAGCATGTGTAGGAGTTGTTTGAGCCATGTTGTGTTCCTACCATGCCATGCCTGCTATTGCTTAGAGTTGTGTCAGGTCTGATTCATCGGGAATGAATTGGAGTGTTATGATATGTTCTGGTGCTGAGAGTTAAGCATGTGAACACGATTTGGTAAAGGTAGCAGTGGGAGGCCATGTAGGAGTACATGGTGGGTTGTCTCACTGGGACCGTCCTTAAGAACTAAGTTTCGTGTAAGTTGTCCAATGACTCGCTACTACCACACATTGGGCTCCGGGCGCTCCAAGCTCTCTCGACTTATTAACCGCCTTGATCTTGTCTAGGAGTTGCAAATAGTTTCTGGTGTTTGTAGGTAGTGCTATTTTTCTACCGAGTGGCACCCGGCAGGGTGGGCTCGGGCCAGACTAGGCACAGGTGGCACGGTGTACCAAGTGGCACCCGGATGGTGGGCTTGGGAACCCTGCTCACATCGTTTGGGGCCGTGAGCGACACCCCGGCCGGATCTCCTTGCGGATGGATCCCAAATAGGCCATGGCCGACACCCTCGCCAGGCTTCCGCTTGAAGGTTGCCAAGATACATGACGTGTACATGGTGATAAGTGGTGAGAGCGTGTGTGAAGAAGTACACCCCTGCAGGGTTAACATGATCTATTCGAATAGCCGTGTCCTTGGTTATGGACTTCTTGGATGCTTACGTGGTACATAGACAACTTAAACTGGATACTCTAAAATGCTCAAGACAAGTGTGAGTGCTATGGATGGCCTTCTCGTAGGAGAGACGGGGATGAATCCATAGTAGTGTATTGATGTGGTGATTAGTGGACTCGTGTGCGCTGCCTCACCTCAAAGAAGTTTCTCATTATCGTAGAACAGGATAGCCACTGAGTCAAAGCTGGCTTGCTGCAAGTAAACCTCACATTACCTTCTTGATGCAAATGCATGTATGATAGGATCTGATGTAAGTCTTGCTGAGTACCTTTGTACTCACGTTTGCTTTATTTATGTTTTGCAGGTGAGACATCGGTCTCACTAGTAGTACCGCTTGGACTTCGACAAGTAGCTTGTTACCTCAGCTACGATCTTGTACCTTGGAGGGACTTGTAGATAGTCAGGCTTCTCGGCCTTTTTCTTTTGTAGTTGTCTATACTCAGACATGTAAAGCTTCCGTTGCTTGTATGCTCTGAATGATGGGTCATGTGACCCTTGTTTGTATTTATGCTATGTGGCTCTTCTGAGCCTTTATCTATATGAGTTGCGTTATGTTGTGATGCCATGTTGTACATCACATACTTGCACGTTATGCGTATGTGTGACTTGTATTGCTATGTGTGGGATCCGACAATCTAGTTGTTTATCCTTGGCAGCCTCTCTTATGGGGAAATGTAGTCTAGTGCTTCCTTGAGCCATAGTAGTCCGCTACAGCCCGGTTCACCGGAGTCCTGCTAGCCCAGCACTACTGCTCAGAACACTTGACTGGCCGGCATGTGTTCCACTTCGTTCCTATGTCTGTCCCTTCGGGGAAATGTCACGCGGTGACTTCCGGAGTCCTGTCAGCCCAGTGCTACAGCCCGGATTCATACGCTGTTGACCGACATGCTCGATGTGATTCATGTATGCCTATCTCCATAGGTCTGTGCTGCTTTGGGTTCATGACTAGCCATGTCGGCCCGGGTTCTCTGTCATATGGATGCTAGCGACACTATCATATACGTGAGCCAAAAGGCGCAAACGGTCCCGGGCCATGGTAAGGCAACACCCGTGGGGATACCGTGCGTGAGGCCGCAAAGTGATATGAGGTGTTACATGCTAGATCGGTGTGACTTAGAATCGGGGTCCCGACACTATGTCAATAGGTTAGTCCCAAAAAATGATATAAAGTTGCTATAAAATGATTGTAAAACATCCAAGAATGATAATATAATAGCATGGAACAATAAAAAATTATAGATACATTGGAGACGTATTAGTATACCTTGTGCTCTAAGGGGCAGCCAAGGAAAATGCAACGAGACAACCAAAGGCACGCATGTGGTCCTACGTGGGTTTTTGTCCTAGGAGAAGGAAGTGGGGCATCACAAAATTGATGGTTGAGGAGGGTTTCCGGTTTAGGATGTAGGTGTAACACCCACGATGCGGCTATATCTCCCACGTGTCGGAGCACGACTTAGAGGCATAACCGCATAGTAGGCATGTCGCAAGAGGGGTAATCTTTACACATCCCATGTACTGAATAAGAAAGGGATAAAGAGTTGGCTTTCAATCGCCACTTCACACAATACATAAATATAGCATTACATCATCCAGAATACAATCAAAGTCCGACTACGGAACCAACAAAAATAAAGACAACCCCAAATACATAGATCCCCGATCGCCCCAACTGGGCTCCTCTACTGATCGTCAGGAAAAGACACATAGTAACGTCCTGACTCCTCGTCGAACTCCCACTTGAGTTCGGTAGCGTCCCCTGCACTGGCATAATCGGCACCTGCATCTGGTTTTTGGAAGTAATCTATGAGTTACAGAGACTCCGTAATCTCACACCTTTGCGATCAAGACTATTTAAGCTTATGTGTAGGAAAAGGGGTAGTGAGGTGGAGCTGCAGCAAGCACTAGCATATATGGTGGCTAACTTACGCAAATGAGAGCGAGAAGAGAAGCAAAGCACGGTCGAGAAGCTATAAAGATCGAGAAGTTATGTTGAAACTACTTACGTTCAAGCATAACACGAGACCGTGTTCTCTTCCCGGACTCCGCCGAAAACAGACCATCACGGCTACACACGCGGTTCATTCATTTTAAATTAAGTTAAGTGTCAGGTTTTCTACAAACTGATATTAACAAATTCCCATCTGCCCATAACCGTGGGCACGGCTTTCAAAAGTTCAAAACCCTGCAGGGGTGTCCCAACTTAGCCCATCACAAGCTCTCACGGTCAACGAAGGATATTCCTTCTAGCGGGAAGACCCGATTAGTCTCGGATTCCCGGTTACAAGACATTTTGACAATGGTAAAACAAGACTAGCAAAGCCGCCTGATGTGCCGACAAATCCCGATAGGAGTCACACGTATCTCATTCTCAAGGCACACCGAATAGGTCAAGCTACGAGTAAAACCAACCCTCAAGTTGCCTCGAGGTGGCCCCGTAGGTTGCCCGTTTCGGACCAACACTCAGAGGAGCACTGGCCGGGGGGGGGGGGGTTAAAATAAAGATGACCCCTGAGTTTGCGGAACCTAAGGGAAGGTATATGGTGGTAGGTAGGAAAATGATAAAACCAAGGTTGGGCCTTGCTGGGGGAGTTTTATTCAAAGCGAACTGTCAAGGGATTCCCATAACACCCAACCGCGTAAGGAATGCAAAATCAAGGAACATAACACCGGTATGAAGGAAACTAGGGCGGCAAGAGTGGAACAAAACACTAGGCATAAGGCCGAGCCTTCCACCCTTTACCAAGTATATAGGTGCATTAAAGTAAAAAAAGATATAATAATGATATCCCAACAATAATCATTTTCCAACAAGGAACAAACACCATCTTCACCTGCAACTAGCAACGCTATAAGAGGGGCTGAGCAAAGTGGTAACATAGCCAAACAACGGTTTGCTGGGAAAAGTGGGTTAGAGTCTTGACATGGCAATATGGGAGGCATGATAAAGCAAGTGGTAGGTATGGCGACATAGCAATAGAGCGAAAAACTAGCAAGCAAAGATAGAAGTGATTTCGAGAGTATGGTCATCTTGCCTACAAAGTTCTCCAAGTTGACGTAAGCTTGATCCTCGTAAGCGTACTCAACGGGTTCCTCGATAACTTAATCGTCTCCCAGCTCTACCCAAAGCAAGAACACAAGCAAAGGAAACGACAATCAACCACGGTGCAATGCGCAAGCAACATGATGCAAAACATGGCATGATATGCGGGATGTGATATGCAATGCATATGCGTGCTCCGGAAGGAAAAGTTTGAACCAGGCCTCAACTTGGCAAACGAAGTGTGCCGCTGGAAAGATGAGTTGATTTTGGTCGAACTCAATATAAAGATCACCAGAACGGATGCACGGTTTGCAAATGGCAAGCAAAACAATAATGGCACAATTCTGCGATTAACAGCATGATGCCATCTAGAATGCAACAAGAAACTAAGCTACTGCACTCCAACAGAACAACAAAGCACATGGAAGTGATCTACTCAAGATGCTTGACAAAAGATGAACACTGAGCTACGGCTAAAACACACTAGAGCAAGTTCAAACAAGCATGGCAAAAGTGCAAAAGATATCAGCATCACAGACTTAGTGAAAATACTAACATGCCAGGAATTAACATCAGGAAGCAATGTTTAGAGCAAGATAACAACATGCTACAAGAACAGGACATAGCAAACCAAGGCATGGCATGAATCTACTCAAAGCATAGAACAAAAGTCCCTTAATGACTATAAGCCAAAAAGGATCAGAAGATATGATGGCACCCATGTAAACATAGCAAGATTCGTTAACAGATTCAGACAGTAGAAAACTGGACGTGGCAAAAACAGAGTTATGAAGGCCTCTTTGCGAGCTCGATTCACTCACCACAAGGCATTGCATGACAAGATAAGCATACCACCAGCAAGAAGACATGTTCATGAAGCTAACCATGGCAAGAACAATCTCATAGCATGCATGGATCAACTACAACAACCTTGACAAAAAAGATTAACACGTAAACAATTTGCCAGGAACATTTTATAGAAAAAGTAGAGCAAGATTGAGTCATGCTAGGGCACTCCATAAATGCAAACAGGGACATGGATGGATAGACCATAACCATATGTAAAGATCATCCTTACTGAACATACTCAAAAGAAGCGTGGATCTCCCTGTAGCGACATGAATACATGACATAAAAATAACAGCAGAGCAAAGACAATGAAATTCTAAGTCCCTGAAATCAGCAATATTACGAGAGCTACTTTGCATGCTTGTGCTAGTCACCACATTGATCACAAAAATACATGGAATACACCCCTGTAAAGATGGCATGCCATAGCCCAAAACACATGTACAGCTCAAGTCCATATGCAGCACACAATAAATGTAGCAAAAATGATAAATGCTCATACTCTGCTAAGAAACAAGAACTACATTTTATAGCACTCTTGAATCAACAATTTGGACATCAAGATGGACTCAAACAAGCATGGAACAATGGAGCAAAATGAAGAGCCCCTCCTGATGAACATTTTGATATATCATGCATGCAAAACGGAGCTACGGATGAGGAGTTATGGCATGTAAAACAGAGCTAGAAAATATAGCAGAAAAGGGACTTGGTGAGGAAAACGAAGTCAACCGTAGATCTAGGGTTCGTCGGGTGCGCGGATCCCGAGGTTTGCCGGAGTGGTACTCGCCGGAGATCGTGCGAGGGGGGGGGCGAGGTAGATCCATGGCGGATCCGGCCGAATCTCGCCAGATCCGGGCGCGGATCCCGAGGGGGCGGCGCCGGGCAGTGAGGCGCCGCTCGGCGAGGCGACGAGCGGGCGGCGAAGGAGCGCTGCGGGCTCGGGGGGGGGGGGGGGGGGCCCGGGGGGGGGGGGGGGGGGGGGGGGGGGGGGGGGGGGGGGGGGGGGGGGGCGTCCTGAGCCTGGCGGGCCGGCAGCGCAGGGGCGGCGGACGCGCCACGTGGCGGCCGGGAGTGGCTGAGGGCGGCGGCGCGATTTTTGTCCGGCCGGACCGGACGTGTCCGGCGGTGCGGGATGGAAGAAGGCTAGGGTTCATCCGCGAATTTCAGAGGGGGAAGGTCTATTTATAGGTAGAGGGAGCTAGGAGAGTCCAAATGGAGTGCGGTTTTCGACCACGCGATCGTGATCGAACGGCCGAGAGGATGGAGGGGGTTTGGATGGGTTATTGGGCCACTTTGGAGGGGTGTTGGGATACAACACACACGAGGCTTTACGTTTCCCCGGTTAACCGTTGGAGTATCAAACGGACTCCCAATGACACAAAACTTGATAGGCGGTCTACCGGTGGTGTACCAAGGCCGCTTGGAAAATCTCGGTCCATTCCGATAAAGTTTAACACCCGCACACGAAAAGAGACAAAAGGGGACGTCGAAGGACGTAGGAGTGCCGGATTGCAAAACGGACAACGGGGAAAATGCTCGGATGCATGAGACGAACACGTATGCAAATGAGATGCACATGATGACATGATATGAAATGCATGACATGAACAAAATGCAAAACAAAGACAAGAACCCAACCACGAGTCTCATAACTTAAAGCCAAAAATGGCAAGAGTTAGAGTACAAATGTGGTAAGTTACATCCGGGGTGTTACAACACTCCACCACTACGAGAGGATCTCATCCCGAGATCTAGGATGGCACCGGAAGGAAAAGGAAGAGGAAGATAAGAGGTAAAACTAAGTTGCTTCTTTGACGAATGAGTGAAACCAAAGAACCTTGAAAGGTTGAACAACTTGAAAGAAAGAATAAAACAAAGATGAACAAAGTTGAAAACACTCCATTAGAAAAGAGGAACAAGGAAGAACAAATTCGGACAGCACTCCGGTTGAAAAGAGATGCAAGACTTGAAAAGATGAAAAGAACTTGAGCAGAGGGCACACCACTCTGGTTAAACAAGATAGAGAAGGAAAAGAATGATGTAATTTGGGCAGCATTCTGACTGTAAATGGAAGGAATTGAGCATGGTCTTGACAAAACAAGATGATGGGTTGAAGAGAGCAACAACACAATGCCTCCGGAAGAAGAAATAATGGAATGAAATGAACAGAGGGAAACAAGATCTTGGGAGAGCACGCTTACAACAAATGCTAGAACGGAGTTGTTGGATTATCAACAACGAAAGGATAAGCTTGATGTGGGCTTATGGAAGACATCTCAAAATTATGAGGTGAAATTCTGCCACTAACGAAAAACAATAGATTGGATTGAGGTCAACAAGGAGATGACAACTCCTTTCGCCGACAGGATAGGAGAAAAACTTGTATCATTGATAGACACCACAATAAGCAACATTCCTTAGGCAAGGCATTAGGTGAAATCTATACCAAGATAACTCCAAGGGAGAAAATGATGGGTTTAAATATCTCATTCTTGTGAATGAAGAATGATATATTACCACCTCAAAATATAAGGGAGAACAATTGCACTCCAGATTGCAAGATGAAGAAAACTTGAGCTCCTCTGAAAAGAATCTCAATGAACACTTCAAGAAGGAATTAAATCCTTGATGAACCATCATGTAGAGCCTCCATGAAGAACTCCGGTAATAAAAGAATGATCAAACGAAAGGAAAGAGAAGTTGAAAACACAAGGTGAATCCTTGCAATGATTTAGGTGGAGCTTTGCGACGAGATAATACGGAAAAACTTGGAACTCTGGAAAGAAAAGATGAACAACTTGTAACCGAGAATTTGATATCATGAACAAGCTCCGGTACAAAAGAATTGAACACTTGGAAGGAGCAAAATAAGAATTACGTTATGCGTATCCTTCACCAATTTAAATTGATGAAAAGCAACGGATGTGGCATACTACTTATTCTTGTAGTAAGTATTAAGATATATATAGCGTAAACTTGGGAAAATCTTCAACGAACCACCGGTAGGATTTGGAAACAACGAATAAATTGATATGATAACAAAGGAAAAGAAATCTTGAATGAACCACCAGTAAGAATTAGCAAATGAACGAAGATACATGAGAGAGTTTAGATATAAGAGAACGAAGAGATCATGAAATGATTAGAGGATATTTGATCGATGCACCGGTAATATTTGGAGAAATGAGAGCTGAAAGCTGGAATGAATTATTCTTAGATGATGCGCTCCGTAGAAACAAACTGAAAAGACTCCTGAATTGCTCTGGATGGGTGAAAAGAATTTTCACAATCAAAATAATTATGAGAGGGTGGCAACAAGCTATAATCACAAATCTTCGAGAGAATGGACAAGATTGAGAGAGAAAAAAAAAATCTTCTTCGGTCATCAAATCCGAGAATGACGACGAGAAACACCACCATGAATTGTTGAGATACTCCAGGATGGCGAATAGAAAGGTTGAGACAACGGTGAAAAGAATTTGATAGATCTTGGAGAAAAAACATATGACTGATGATAATTCATTCTTACGTCAAACTTGGAGAAGAATTTGAGAGTAACTCCGGGAAAATTAGAAGAGTCAGGTAAGATCCTAGGAAAAGACCTGTGGGTTAGGGCCCACTCAAGAGAAACACCGTTGGAAAATTACTTGAAATGGAGATTGCACCGGTTGAATTAAATGGCTTGAATGAGATAACAACCTCGAAATTGGTTGAATGGATCTTGAATGAAATGACGAGCCTTCTGAGATATCTTCAGCACTCCCGAACAAATGAATAGCGAGAGGGAAAGATTAAGAAGTGCAACGGCATGAGAAAACATATGAAACGAGATAAGGATATAATCTAAAAGGCTTGAATTGAATCCACCGGAGAAGAAAATGAGTGAAGAGTGACGAACTTGAAGCTCCGTTAGAATCTTCATGAGAATCACTACATAAGAACATTGAAAGACAAGAATGAAAAGTCTTCACATCCATAAGATGGATACTTGATTAAGAACTCCAAGTCCTTGAAGAAACAAGGGGTGGGAGGGCGGGAAAACAAAGGCAACTTGGGGCGAATGAAACAAACACCATTGAGAAAACTTAGAGTTGATCTTGCGGATGTTGAAAATAATCGGATCCACTTGAAGAGAAGCACGTCGGTTGAAAAGGATTGACATGACAATCTCGATTATTGTGAAGGATTAGTATTCACATAGAAATATGAGAACACCACTTAGGAAAAGGTATGGAATCAACACTTGACATTGAAGCAACTCGAATACCACAACTCGAAACAAAACAAAGATTGGCTTGCAAAATAAGCCGGAACAAACATATGATAGATCCCATATCATATCATGTGTCTGCTGGAAAGATATTCTAGGAGCTTCTTGAATTCCCACTTATAAACTCCCAAAATTTTCTGGTTATGCAATCAGGTGTTGGGGATACAGGGGAAGCATAATATCTCACCCAAAACTAGCAAATCCTACATCCAGCTTTTCCATCCTTCAACACATAACCAAGAAACCTTCGGAAATCATTTACCTCAACCTTCGAAAAGCATCCGTTATACGAGTTATGGCAATACTCCCGAACTCCCACCCCATTACTGGGTGGCGTTGAGGTTATCTCACCAACAACTGCACAAAGGAGATTTTCGATGTCGGCGAACTCAGGAATTCCAGAATTGCAACGATAAAATTGTGATGACAACACCTCTGAGCTCAACTCCCCGGGACACTGCCACAACCCCTAAATGTCAGCAGGCACCAAGAACAATGTTCTCGTCACAAAACCATCGAAACGATTCCAAGATACCCACGTGATCCTAATTTTTTTTGTGAAATTTGAGAAGAGAAGAGTCAAAACTCTACGTCAGGAGGCCTCACCAGAGCGACGAAGGGGCTGAGGAGTAAAAAGAATCCTACTCTCCGATATATATATATAATCCTATAAGACTCAAAACATTTTATTCTAGACTCAACAACGTCAGCGATTCGATCAAGTAGGGGGTGCCTAAGTCGGGGAAGGCTCTGATTACCAACTTGTAACACCCACGATGCGGCTATATCTCCCACGTGTCGGAGCACGACTTCGAGGCATAACCGCATAGTAGGCATGTCGCAAGAGGGGTAATCTTTACACATCCCATGTAATGAATAAGAAAGGGATAAAGAGTTGGCTTTCAATCGCTACTTCACACAATACATAAATATAGCATTACATCATCCAGAATACAATCAAGGTCCGACTACGAAACCAACATAAATAAAGACAACCCCAAATGCATAGATCCCCGATCGCCCCAACTGGGCTCCTCTACTGATCGTCAGGAAAAGACACATAGTGACGTCCTGAATCCTCGTCGAACTCCCACTTGAGTTTGGTAGCGTCCCCTGCACTGGCATCATCGGCACCCGCATCTGGTTTTTGGAAGTAATCTGTGAGTCACGGGGACTCATCAATCTCACACCTTCGTGATCAAGAATATTTAAGCTTATGGGTAGGAAAAGGGGTAGTGAGGTGGAGCTGCAGCAAGCAATAGCATATATGGTGGCTAACTTATGCAAATGAGAGCGAGAAGAGAAGCAAAGCACGGTCGGGAAGCTATAAAGATCAAGAAGTGATGCTGAAACTACTTACGTTCAAGCATAACACGAGACCGTGTTCTCTTCCCGGACTCCGCCGAAAACAGACCATCACGGCTACACACGCGGTTGATTCATTTTAAACTAAGTTAAGTGTCAGGTTTTCTACAAACTGATATTAACAAATTCCCATCTGCCCATTACCACGGGCACGGCTTTCGAAAGTTCAAAACCCTGTAGGGATATTCCTTCTAGAGGGAAGACACGATCAGTCTCGGAATCCCGGTTACAAGACAATTCGACAATGGTAAAACAAGACCAGCAAAGCCGCCCGATGTGCCGACAAATCCCGATAGGAGTCGCACGTATCTCGTTCTCAGGGCACATCGGATAGGTCAAGCTACGAGTAAAACCAACCCTCAAGTTGCCTTGAGGTGGCCCCGCATATTGCCCGTTTCGGACCAACACTCAGAGGAGCACTGGCCCGGGGGGGGGGGGTTAAAATAAAGATGACCCTTGCATCTGAGGAACCCAAGGGAAGGTATATTCAAAGCGAACTGTCAAGGGGTTCCCATAACACCCAACCGCGTAAGGAACGCAAAATCAAGGAACATAACACCGGTATGACGGAAACTAGGACGGCAAGAGTGGAACAAAACAGCAGGCATAAGGCCGAGCCTTCCACCCTTTACCATGTATATAGGTGCATTAAAGTAAAAAAAGATATAATAATGATATCCCAACAATAATCATGTTCCAACAAGGAACAAACACCATCTTCACCTGCAACTAGCAACCCTATAAGAGGGGCTGAGCAAAGCGGTAACATAGCCAAACAACGGTTTGCTGGGAAAAGTGGGTTAGAGGCTTGACATGGCAATATGGGAGGCATGATAAAGCAAGTGGTAGGTATCGTGGCATAGCAATAGAGAGAACAACTAGTAAGCAAAGATAGAAGTGATTTCGAGGGTATGGTCATCTTGCCTGCAAAGTTCTCGAAGTTGACGTAAGCTTGATCCTCGTAAGCGTACTCAACGGGTTCCTCGATCACGTAATCATCTCCCGGCTCTACCCAAAGCAAAAACACAAGCAAAGGAAACGACAATCAACCACAGTGCAATGCGCAAGCAACATGATGCAAAACATGGCATGATATGCGGGATGTGATATGCAATGCATATGCGTGCTCCGGAAGGGAAAGATTGAACCATGCCTCAACTTGGCAAACCAAGTGTGCCGCTGGAAAGATGAGTTGATTTCGGTCGAAATCGATATAAAGATCACCGGAACGGATGCACTGTTTGCAAATGGCAAGCAAAACAATAATGGGACAATTCTGCGATTAACAGCACGATGCCATCTAGAATGCAATAAGAAACTAAGCTACTGCACTCCAACAGAACAACAAAGCACATGGAAGTGATCTAATCGAGATGCTTGACAAAAGATGAACACTGATCTATGGCTAAAACACACAAGAGCAAGTTCAAACAAGCATGGCAAAAGTGCAAAAGATATAAGCATCATAGACTTAGTGAAAATACTAACATGCTAGGAATCAACATCAGGAAGCAATGTTTAGAGCAAGATAACAACATGCTACAGGAACATGAAATAGCAAACCAAGGCATGGCATGAATCTACTCAAAGTAGGAACAAAAGTCCCTTACTGACCATAAGCCAAAAAGGATCAGAAGATACGATGGCACCCATGTAAACATAGCAACTTTCGTTAACAGATTCAGACTTAGCCGAAAACTCGACGTGGCAAAAACAGAGTTATGAAGGCCTCTTTGTGGGCTCGATTCACTCACCACAAGGCATTGCATGACAAGATAAGCATAGCATCAGCAAGAGGACATGTTCATGAAGCTAACCATGGAAAGAATAATCTCATAGAATACATGGATCAACTACAACAACCTTGGCAAAATTGATTAACACGTAAACAATCTGCTAGGAACATTTTATAGCAAAAGTAGAGCAAGATTGAGTCATGCTAGGGCACGCCATAAATGCAAACAGGGACATGGATGGATAGAGCATAACCATATGTAAAAATCATCCTTACTGAACCTACTCAAAAGAAATATGGATCTCACTGTAGCGACATGAATACATGGCATAAAAATAATAGCAGAGCAAAGACAGTGAAATTCTAAGTCCCTGAAATCAGCAATATTACGTGAGCTACTTTGCATGCTTGTGCTAGTCTCCACATTGATCACAAAAATACATGGCATACACCGCTGTAAATATAGCATGGCATAGCCCAAAACACATGTAGAGCTCAAGTCCATATGCAGTACACAATAAATGTAGCAAAAATGACAAATGGTCATACTCTGCTAAGAAACAGGAACTACATTTTATAGCACTCTTGCATCAACGATTTGGGCATCAAGATGGACTCAAAACAAGCATGGAACAATGGAACAAAATTAAGAGCACATCCTGATAAACATTTTGATATATCATGCATGCAAAATGGAGCTACAGATGAGGAGTTATGGCATGTAGAACAGAGCTAGAAAATATAGCAGAAATGGGACTTAGTGAAGAAAACGAAGTCAACCGTAGATCTAGGGTTCGTCCGATGTGCGGATCCCGAGGTTCGCTGGAGTGGTACTCGTCAGAGATCGTGCGGGGGCGACGCCGGGCGGTGAGGCGGCGCTCGGAGAGGCGAGGCAATGGCAGCGAAGGAGCGCTGCGGGCTTGGGGGGGCGTCCCGGGCCTGGTGGGCTGGCGGCACGGGGGCGGCGGACGGGCCACGTGGCGGCGTGGGAGTGGCTGAGGGCGGCGGCGCGATTTTTGTCCGGCCGGACCGGACATGTCCGGCGGCGCGGGATGGAAGAAGGCTAGGGTTCATCTGCGAATTTCGGAGGGGGGAGGTCTATTTATAGGTAGAGGGAGCTAGGAGAGTCCAAATGGAGTGTGGTTTTCGGCCACGCGATCGTGATCAAACGGCCGAGAGGATGGAGGGGGTTTGGATGGCACTACTGGAATCAGCTACTTTGCCATCTGCCAGCTCTTTGTCGTCAGCTAGCGGACGGCAAAGAAGCTCTTTGCCATCAGCTACCCGAAAGCAGACGGCAAAGAACTGGCTGATGGCAAAGAAAGCCTTTGCCATCAGCCAGCTCTTTGCCGTCCGCTAGCTGACGGCAAAGAATCTTTGCCGTCCGCTAGCAGATGGAAAAGAGGGAGGGGGCCCACTGAGGAGCTGGTTAAAAAATACTTAACGTCCCCCCGCTTTGCCGTCCGCCGCAGATGGCAAATATGAAGAAAAGCGGACGGCAAAGGAGGGCGGACGGCAAAGGCTACCCTAACTAACCTAACTAACGGCCGAGCCCCCTCCCCCGCCCGTTACTCATCTCTCTCCCTCGACCTCCTCCGCCCCCGCCCCCGCCGGTCGGCGCCGCCCCCGCCCTCGCCGCACCCGCCAACGCCCATCGTCGTCCGGCGCCGCCGCCGCTCCCACCCCCTCCCCCACCCGCCACCGCCCCCACCGTCCCGCCGCCCGGCGCCCACTGCCCCGGAGCCCCGCCGCCCCCCCCACCCACCCACCACCCCGGCGCCAGCGTCGCCCCCTGCTCCGGTGAGTTTTTTTTCTGTTTTTCTTTTTTTGCTGTTTAATTCTTGTTTAATTGTTAGTGTTAGTGTTAGATTTAGTGTTAGAAAAGAAGAAAATTTAGTGTTAGTGTTAGAAAAAAGAATACGTAGAAGAAAAGAAGAAGTGGAAAAAAGATGAAAAAGAAGAAAAGAAAAGAAGTAGAAAAAAGATGAAAAAGAAGAAGAAGAAAAGAAGTAGAAGAAGTAGAAGAAGTAGAAGAAGAAGAATAGAAGAAAAGAAAAGAAGTAAAAGAAGTAGAAAAAAGATGAAAAAAGAAGAAGAAGAAGAAGAAGAAGAAGAAGAAGAAGAAGAAAGGAAAGAAGAAGAAAGGAAAGAAGAAGAAGAAGAAGAAGAAGAAGAAGAAGAAGAAGAAAGGAAAGAAGAAGGATAGAAGAAGAAGAAGAAAGGAAAGAAGAAGAAAAAAGAAGAAGAAGAGAAGGAAAGGAGAAGAAGGATAGAAGGAAACACCCCGACCACTGACCCCGACACCCCGACCCCGACACCACACCCCGACACCTGACCCCGACACCCTGACCCCGACACCCCGACCGCGACACCACACCCCGACACACAGACCACGACACCACACCCCGACACCCTGACCCCAACACGACACCCTAACCCCGAAACAGCACCCCGACACCGACATGACACCCCGACCCCCTAAACCTCCCGAAAAGGTGCTCTTTGGCCTTCCAGAGGCCGACGGGGTTATATATTTGTGAATTATTAGTTAGGTCATATATTTTTCGATTTTTTATGAAAAACATCATATATAATTATGTTGATCGGGTAGATTTAAATGTGCAGTTGTTTCATCGCTGCGAGGTTTGGTGTTCGACGACCGCGCCGTGCGTTTGACGAGCTTTGCCCCTTCGTTCGTGGGTGAGCACAAATGACATGTCCTTCTCCCCCATTAATTATTTGCACAAATGACATGAAACTTGATAGCTAGCTACATATGTGTCTTGAATCATCAGTATGCGTAACCAATATGTGTCTCCCGTTCGAAAGCGTCATAGTTATAAATATGCATGCATTTGCATATTTATAACCTTGATTATTTCGAATTGTCTAACGCTATCCACGGACAGCCCGAGTATGTGTAGATTGGGTTGTTCTCCGGGTACACATCCTCTCTGTTTATTGCAGAGACGTGTATCAGGAGAACAGCGGGGAGGTGCTGCCGAAATTTTGCGTCGGATCCGGAGCATAGCATATGGGAAAATGAACCCAATCGACACATACTCGGGTGGGATTAGGACCTATCATTACCTATTAGAGTGTAGGTTGCATGGACGTAATAAAATTGACAAAGTAGATCAACTGATGAATATATACATGGTGAATTACATATATAATTGTTGTGTGTCCAGTAGCTCTGAAAGTCAAGATGAGTGACCGTGCTTGGATGTATACCGGTCACACTGGTCAGAACAAATGGAGTGCTGAATGGTTCACGAAAACTAAGGGGTTTGTGCAAGCCACATTTGCAAATGGCAAAAAGAAAACCTGGTGCCCCTGTTTTCGGTGCGGCAATTGGGAAAAGAAGACAGAGGCTGAAATGGGTAAACACCTGCAGAAGAGTGGTTTTACGCCCGATTATACGGTGTGGACATTTCATGGTGAGTCTGCCCAACGTGACCGAGCTGAGGTGGATCGTTGTCGCACCGACGAGCATGGTACGGGGATGGAAAACATGGTGCAAGGCTATGATGATGCTCGAGATTCGGACGAGGAGATGGAGGAATCTGCAAAGGCCTTCAATGAAATGTTGGAGTCTTCGAAACGTCCGCTCCACGAGCACACTGAGCTTTGTCAGTTGGATGCCATCTCACAAGTAATGGCTCTGAAGGCTCAGTTCAACTTGGGCAAAGAATGCTATGACGCAATTACGATAGTATTTGGACGCTTTCTACCCAAAGGCCATGTAATGCCTGCAAACCTGTACTAGTCGGACAAAATCCTCCGTGCACTGAAGATGCCCCATGAGAAGATACATGCCTGTGAGAAAGGATGTGCCTTATTTAGGCTTGACTATGCGGACTTGAACTATTGTCCCATTTGCAAGTCTTCCAGGTATATTGTGGTAGACAACGGTATGGGTGAGAAGACACAGACCAAAATCCTCGTTAGTGTTCTTCGGTATATGCCAATCGTACCAAGACTTCAACGTCTTTTCATGGTCGAAGAGACGGCCAGACAGATGACATGGCACAAAACAGGCAAAAGAACCGAACTAGATGCAGATGGGAATCTGATGATGGTACACACATCAGATGGTGTTGCGTGGAAAACGTTTGACGAATTACATGCTGACAAAGCGGCAGATCCGAGGCATCCTCGAGTCGGCATCAGCACGGATGGGTTCAGTGTGTTTGGTATGATGGCAGCCCAATACAGTTGTTGGCCCGTATTTGTCTTTCCACTCAATCTCCCCCCCGGACAGATTATGCAAAGAAAGAACATTTTCCTGACGTTGATAATTCCAGGGCCCAACTATCCGGGCAAAAATATGAATGTGTACATGCAGCCGCTTAAGGATGAATTGCAAGAAGCCTGGGATAATGGGTTCAAGACATACGATGCCTTTAGCAAATGGAAGTTCATAATGCGTGTCTGGTACATGTACTCGACGCATGACTTGCCGGCGTATGCGCTATTCGTTGGCTGGTGTGTGCATGGAAGGTTCTCGTGCCCCACATGCAAGGGACCTCTTGAGTTTCGTTGGCTTCAGGCCAGTCGCAAGTTTTCTTGCTTCGACATGCATAGACAGTTCCTGGATCCTCGCCATAAGTTCACGAAAGACAAGAAGAACTTCATCAGGGGTAGAGTTGTCAAAAACTCTGCACCACCTGCATTGACAGGCCAACAGACCCTGGATCAGTTAAACGCTCTCGAGCCAGATCCACAATGTCCAGGTTACTTCAAGGGGTATAATACTAAGCACGCGTGGACTCACAAAACATGCTTATGGGATCTGCCTTACTTCAAAGACCTCCTTTGCCCACACAACATCGACGTGATGCACACTGAGAAGAATACCGCCGAGGCACTTTTTGGTACATTGTTCGGCATAGATGGGAAGTCAAAGGATAATACTAAGGCTAGAGTCGATCTGGAGGCGCTATGTGATAGGCCGTTATAAAACATGAAAGAACCGAAAGGAAAGCAGAACTGGACGAAGCCAAAGGCATGGTTCAATCTTGGAAGGCCAGCTATGAGGGAAATTCTCTTGTGGGTGCAACAGCAGTTGATGTTCCCCGATGGGTATGCAGCGAATCTAAAGAGGGTAGCGAATCTTGATAAATTGAAGATATTTGGTCTCAAGAGTCATGATTGGCACATATGGATTGAGCGGGTAATGCCGGTGATGTTGCGTGGCTTCATCCCTGAGGATGAATGGCTAGTACTGGCAGAACTCAGCTATTTCTTCCGTGTTCTTTGTGCGAAAGAACTATCGCCTAGCGTGCTAGAAGAAATGGAAGAGTTGGCGCCGGAGTTGATCAGCAAGTTAGAGAAGATCTTTCCACCGGGCTTCTTTAATCCAATGCAGCATTTGATTTTGCATCTCCCGACCGAGGCAAGATTGGGGGGGCCCGTGCAAAATCGTTGGTGCTACCCAACTGAGAGGATGCAGAAGATGCTTCGAGAAAAATGTAAAAATAAACGTAGAATTGAAGCATCGATGGCTAAGGCATTCATCACAGAGGAGGCGGCAAACTTCGTAACAGCGCACTACGAAGCCAAAAATCGTCATTTGCATAATCCGAAGCCTCGGTACAATGCTGACGAGCCTAAAAACGGTGGATCCAACCTCAGCCTATTCAA
This sequence comes from Triticum urartu, assembly GCF_003073215.2. Taxonomy (NCBI): domain Eukaryota; kingdom Viridiplantae; phylum Streptophyta; class Magnoliopsida; order Poales; family Poaceae; genus Triticum; species Triticum urartu. The sequence continues at coordinate 136,794,560 of NC_053028.1, read as the reverse complement.
AGGGAATCTCGCACCAGCTAGTGTTTCACATCCAGAATCTTTGGATAACGAAGAATGGCGGACCATTTGATTGTATATCTTCAACAACCTGATAGAAGTGCGTCCGTACATCGAGTAAGTTCTCGGTACATTGTTTTGCAACTTCTATTTCCTTTAAACTACTCTTATTCCTGGATATGTCATACAGTCAATACGTCGCCATATTCTCATATAGAGCGGAGATCCAAAAGGATTCCGTCGAAGAGTATGAGCTTCTCGCAAAGCAAGGAGGTGGCTATCCCGGTTTCATCTCTTGGTTCAAACAAACGGTAATTTCTATAAGACAATTTCATTTCATTCGCTAATTTGTGCATAATGCAACAATCATTTCATATTAAACTTGTAGGCTAATTCAGAGTCTATGGACGCCGAATTGAGACAAGTCGCTAATGGTTTTGACTATAAGGTCCGTTCATTTGACAAGTACGACATCAACGGGTATCGCTTTCGTACCTATGGCAAAGAGCTATCTATGGCCGACCGAAAGTCTACAAATTGTTGTGTATCTGCTATCGGCGAAGGAGGTACCGAGTATTATGGGAGAGTTGAAGCAATTTATGAACTTCTGTTCTATGGTGAAAACATATTATTATTCATGTCGGTACTTTTTTTATGTTGTACAAATTTCGTTTATTCTTTGTCATGGCAGGTGTTGAAAGATGGTGGGCGCTGGTCGGGAGCGCGCCGAGGCCCCTTCTTCGTCTGGTGGAACTATGCATGTAAGATGGTGGGCGTTTATTCTTTGTATCGTTGAACTATGCATGTATCGTTGGATGAAACTATTGTAATATATATGGTTGGATGCCTCTATGTTGAACTTGTTATGTATGATGGAACTATGCATGTAATATATATGGTTCGATGATGAAGTTATGTGTTGGATATCTTATATGTTTGCTCTGTAATGGCCTTTTGAAATATATCTATATATGTCATATATATTTGTGATGAAAATTGTTGGATTTAATAAAAAACAGATAAAAGAGCCAATATGCAGGCTCTTTGCCATCTGCCACCGATGGCAACGGGCTCTTTGCCGTCTGCCGCGGACGGCAAAGAAGACACGTGGCATCCAGCTGTGCTTCCTGGGAGCTGACCCATTTGGTCAGTTTGCCTACAGTGGCAGACGGCAAAGACTTTGCCATCAGTGGCAGACGGCAAAGAACCTGCACTTTGCCATCAGTGGCAGACGGCAAAGAACCTGCCATGTAGTGACGTGTAGATGACATCATACGGCGGACGGCAAAGACACTAGAAATTTTGCCGTCAGCGGCGGACGGCAAAGGCCTGCCGTTAGCCACTTAACGGACTGACAGCGCAATTATTGCCGTCCGCTCTCTTTGCCGTCCGCCGCAGACGGCAAAGGGCCTTTGCCGTCAGCCGCGAGGAAGCAGACGACAAAGTAGCTGTTTACCGTAGCCAACTTTGCCGGAGCCTTTTGCCGTCCGCGGCTGACGGCAAAGGCCTTTGCCGTCCGCCGTTCATGCCTTTGCCGTCCGCCGTGGCAGACGGCAAAATAGCTGATTCCTGTAGTGTGGGTTATTGGGCCACTTTTGGAGGGGTGTTGGGCTACAACACACACGAGGCCTTTACGGTTCCCCGGTTAACCGTTGGAGTATCAAACGGACTCCAAATGACACGAAACTTGACAGGCGGTCTACCGGTGGTGTACCAAGGCCGCTTGGCAAATCTTGGTCCATTCCGAGAAATTTTAACACCGCACACGAAAAGAGACAAAAGGGGACGCCGGAGGACGTAGTAGTGCCGGATTGCAAAACGGAGAACGGGGAAAATGCTCGAATGCATGAGACGAACACATATGCAAATGAGATGCACATGATGACATGAAATGAAATGCATGACATGAACAAAATGCAAAACAAAGACAAGAACCCAACCACAAATCTCATAACTTAAAGCCGAAAATGGCAAGAGTTGGAGTACAAATATGGTAGGTTACATCCACGGTGTTATAGTAGGTGGCGGTGTGCAGGGCTTCGACCCAAAACGGAGGTGGGAGGTTTGCATGAATTCGTAGGACACGAAGGATGTCATTGCTCATGCGGATAAGGCGCTCGACTTTCCTGGTTGCGGAGAGGTGTGGGGACATGAGATACGGAGAGAGAAACCATGGCAAGAGAAGAGGTCGCGTAAGAAGGTAGTAAGGAATTCGTCGTCGTTATTGCACTACATGCATTGAATAGTGATACGTCTCCAACGCATCTATAATTTTTGATTGTTCCATGCTATTATATTATCTATTCTAGATGTTTAATGGGCTTGAGTATACCTTTTTATATTAATACTTGGACTAACCTATTAACCGAAAGCCCAGTGCAAATTGTTGTTTTTTGCCTATTTCAGTGTTTCGCAGAAAAGGAATATCAAACGAAATCCAAACGGAATGAAACCTTCACGAGGATCTTTTTTGGAACAAATGTGATCCAGGAGACTTGGAGTGGACGTCAAGGAAGCAACGAGGCGGCCACGAGATAGGAGGGCGCGCCCAGGGGGGCCAGGCGCGCGCCCCCACCCTCGTGGGCCCCTCGTAGCTCCACCGACCTATTTCTTTCGCCTATATATATTCTTATACCCTAAAACCTTCGGGGAGAGCCACGAAACACCATTTCCACCACCGCAACCTTCTGTACCCGTGAGATCCCATCTTGGGGCCTTTTCCTGTGATCTGCTGGAGGGGGATTCGATCACGGAGGGCTTCTACATCAACACCATAGCCTCTCCGATGATATATGAGTAGTTTACCAGAGACCTTCATGTCCATAGTTATTAGCTAGATGGCTTCTTCTCTCTCTTTGGATCTCAATACAAAGTTCTCCTCGGTCTTCTTGGAGATCTATTCAATGTAACACTTTCTGCGGTGTGTTTGCCAAGATCCGGTGAATTGTGGGTTTATGAACTTGATTATCTATGAATATTATTTGATTCTTCTCTGAATTCTTATATGCATGATTTGATATCTTTGCAAGTATCTTCGAATTATCAGTTTGATTTGGCCTACTAGATTGATCTTTCTTGCAATGGGAGAAGTGCTTAGCTTTGGGTTCAATCTTGCGGTGCTCGATCCGAGTGACAGAAAGGGAAATGATACGTATTGTATTGTTGCCATCGAGGATAAAAAGATGGGGTTTTTATCATATTGCTTGAGTTTACCCCTCTACATCATGTCATCTTGCCTAATGTGTTACTTGGTTCTTATGAACTTAATACTCTAGATGCATGCTGGATAGCGGTCGATGTGTGGAGTAATAGTAGTAGATGCATAATCGTTTTGGTCTACTTGTCACGGACATGATGCCTATATTCATGATCATTGCCTTAGATATCATCATAACTATGCGTTTTTCTATCAATTGCTCAGTAGTAATTTGTTCACCCACCGTAATACATGCTATCTTGAGAGAAGCCACTAGTGAAACCTATGGCCCCCGGGTCTACTTTACATCATATAAGTTTCAAACTACAATTCAGTTTACTATTTATTTTGCAATATTTAGTTTCCAATCTATACCACAAAAATACCAAAAATATTTATCTTATTATCTCTATCAGATCTCACTTTCGTAAGTGACCGTGAAGGGATTGAAAACCCCTTTATTGCGTTGGTTGCGAGGTTCTTGTTTGTTTGTGCAGGTACTAGGCGACTTGCGTGTAGTCTCCTACTGGATTGATACCTTGGTTCTAAAAAACTGAGGGAAATACTTACGCTACTTCGCTGCATGACCCTTTCCTCTTCAGGGGAAAACCAACGCATGCTCAAGAGGTATCAAGAAGGATTTCTGGCGCCGTTACCGGGGAGATCTACGCCAATTCAAGACATACCAAGCACCCATCACAAACTCTTATCCCTCGCATTACATTATTTGCCATTTGCCTCTCGTTTTCCTCTCCCCCACTTCACCCTTGCCATTTTATTCGCCTCTTTTCCATTCTCCCTTTTTTCGTTCGTCTCTTTTCGCTTGCTTCTCGTGTGTCCTTGTGTTAGATAGTTTGTTTTGCTGTTATGGCTAGTCCTTCTATCATTGTTAGTACTCCTGATTTTGGAGTTCTCCACTTCAAACAAAGACAAGGAGAAAATTTAAAAGATGCTTAGTATAGGATGGTAGAATCTTATTGTAGTTTTGCACCATAGAGGGACATTTCAAGATTTTACTTCGCAATTTTTATGTTCGGCTTACCTTACCCCATAGACAACTCCTTGATTTTTCCGCCAAAGGCAACTTTATTGAATTTGACCCTAGTATTGCTTATGAAATTATAGAGGGGATAGTAGGAGTACTTCCCCCACAAAAGGGACTTCACCTTACGCAAGAAGGAACTCAAATCTTAGAGAAATTATGTGAATTGAAAAAAAATTATTGAACCCCTTAAAAATGTTGGTGAAAATCTTAACCCCATGAATATGTTGATTACACTTTGCAATAAGCGGGATGCTCTAGATCTAAAGATCACCGAGCATGAAGGGAAACGTAAGGAACCTCCCGTATCCGAACATAACTCCATTAAAAAGATAAATACCAAAGATTTCAATACCTGGATATATTCTTGCTTTTATGCCTAGCTAGGGGCGTTAAACGATAGCGCTTGTTGGGAGGCAACCCAGTTCCTTGCTTTTTGTTCCTGTTTAGTAATAAATAAATCATCTAGCCTCTGTTATGATTGTGTTTTTTATGTTTTAGTTAGTGTTTGTGCCAAGTAAAGCCTTTAGGATCTCCTTGGATGATTGTTATTTGATTTTGCGTGAAAAAACAGAAAGTATGCGCTCACGAGAATAATTTTCATTTTTTACCATGGAGCGATAAAATACTGACTCCAACTGCAGTAGATCAATATACAATTTATTTAGTCGTCCAAATTTGGTAGAATTTTTGGAGTTACAGAAGTATTCGAAACCTATAGATTACTACAGACTGTTCTATTTTTGACAGATTCTGTTTTTCGTGTGTTGTTTGCTTATTTTGATGAATCTATGGCTAGTATCGGGGGGTATGAACCATAGAGAAGTTGTAATACAGTAGGTTTAACACCAATATAAATAAAGAATGAGTTCATTATAGTACCTTAAGTGGTGATTTGTTTTCTTATACTAACGGAGCTCATGAGATTTTTTGTTGAGTTTTGTGTTGTGAAGTTTTAAAGTTTTTGGGTAAAGATTTGATGGATTTTAGAACAAGGAGTGGCAAGAGCCTAAGCTTGGGGATGCCCAAGGCACCCCAATGGAAAATCTAAGGACAACCAAAATCCTAAACTTGGGCATCCCCTCTTTTGTCTTCGTCTATCGGTAACTTTACTGGAGGCTATATTTTTGTTCACCACATGATATGTGTTTTGCTTGGAGTGTCTTGTATGATTTGAGTCTTTTGTTTTTAGTTTACCACAATCGTCCTTGCTGTACACACTTTTTGGGAGAGACACACATGAATAGGAATTTATTAGAATACTCTATGTGCTTCACTTATATCTTTTGAGCTAGATAATTTTGCTCTAGTGCTTCACTTATATTTTTTAAGAGCACGGTGGTGGATTTATTTTATAGAAATTATTGATCTCTCATGCTTCACCTATAATATTTTGAGAGTCTTTTAGAACAGCATGGTAATTTTCTTTGGCTATAAAACTAGTCCCAAAAGTATGGGCATTCAAGATGGGTATGATAAAAACTTTCATATAGAGTGCATTGAATACTATGATTCTTGATAGATGTTTTGAGATATAAAGGTGGTAATGTTAGAGTCATGCTAGTTGGGAAATTGTGAAATTGATAAATACTTGTGTTAAAGTTGGCAAGTCACGTAGCATGCACGTATTGTGAACGTTGTGTGACAAATTTGAAGCATGGGGTGTTCTTTGAGTGCTTTCCTTATGAGTGGTGGTCGGGGACGAGCGATGGTCTTTTCCTACCAATCTATCCTCTAGGGGCATGCGTAGTAGTACTTTGCTACGAGGGCTAATAAAATTTTGCAATTAGTATATGAGTTCTTTATGACTAATGTGAGTCCATGGATCATACGCACTCTTACCTTTCCGAAATTTGCTAGCCTCTTCGGTACCGTGCATTGCCCTTTTTCACCTTGAGAGTTGGTGCAAACTTCACCGGTGCATCCAAACCCCGTGATACGATACGCTCTATCACACATAAGCCTCCTTATATCTTCCACCAAACAACCACCATACCTACCTATTATGGCATTTCCATAGCCATCCCGAGATATATTGCCATGCAACTTTCCACCATTCCGTTTATTATGACATGCTCCATCATTGTCATATTGCTTTGCATAATCATGTAGTTGACATTGTATTTGTGGCAAAGCCAGTTTCATAATTCTTTCATACATGTCGCTCTTGATTTATCGCATATCCTGGTACACCGCCGGAGGCATTCACATAGAGTCATATTTTTGTTCTAGTATCGAGTTGTAACATTGATTTATGAGTTAATAAAAGTGTGATGATCATCATTATTAGAGCGGTGTCCCATGTGAGGAAATAAAAAAAGAGGCCAAAGAAGCCCAAATAAAAAAATCAGAGAAAAAGAGAGCAGGGACAATGTTACTATCCTTTTTCCACACTTGTGCTTCAAAATAGCACTATGGTATTAATGATAGAGAGTTTCTTATTTTTTCACTTTCATATACTAGTGGGAATTTTTCATTATAGAACTTGGCTTGTATATTCTAATGATGGGCTTCCTCAAAATGCCCTAGGTCTTCATGAACAAGCAAGTTGGATGCACACCCATTAGTTTCTTTAGATGAGCTTTCATACACTTATAGCTCTAGTGCATCCGTTGCATGGCAATCCCTACTCCTCGCATTGACAACAATTGATGGGAATCTCCATAGCCCATTGATTAGCCGCGTCAATGTGAGACTTTCTCTTTTTTTTGTATTCTGACATAACCCCCATCATCATATACTATTCCACCTATAGTGCTATATCCATGGCTTGCACTCATGTATTGCGTAAGGGTTGAAAAGGCTGAAGCGCGTTAAAAAGTATGAACGAATTGCTCGGCTTGTCATCGGGGTTATGCATGAGGGGAGCATTTTGTGTGACGAAAATGAAGCATGGCGAAACTATATGATTTTGTTGGGATAAGCTTTCTTTGGCTATGTTATTTTGATAAGACATAATTGCTTGGTTAGTATGCTTGAAGTATTACTATTTTTATGTCAATATTAAACTTTTATCTTGAATCTTTTGGATCTGAACATTCATGCCACAATAAAGAGAATTACATTGAAAATTATGTTAGGGAGCATTCCACATCAAAAATTATGTTTTTATCATTTACCTACTAGAGGACGAGCAGGAATTAAGCTTGGGGATGCTTCATATGTCTCCAAGGTATCTATAATTTTTGATTGTTCCATGCTATTATATTATCTATTTTGGATGTTTAATGGGCTTTAATATACCATTTATATTGTTTTTGGGACTAACCTATTAACCGAAAGCCCAGTGCAAATTGCTGTTTTTTTTCCTATTTCAGTGTTTCACAGAAAAGGAATATCAAACGGAATGAAACCTTCGCGAGGATCTTTTTTGAACAAACGTGATCCAGGAGACTTGGAGTGGACGTCAAGGAAGCAGCGAGGCGACTACGAGGTAGGAGGGCGCGCCCAGGGGGGCCAGGCGTGCCCCCCACCCTCGTGGGACCTCGCAGCTCCACCGACCTATTTCTTTCACCTATATATACTCTTATACCCTGAAACCTTCGGGGAGAGCCACGAAACACCTTTTCCACCGCCGCAACCTTCTGTACCTGTGAGATCCCATCTTGGGGCCTTTTCCAGCGATCTGCCGGAGGGGGATTTGATCACGGAAGGCTTCTACATCAACACCATAGCCTCTCCGATGATGTGTGAGTAGTTTACCACAGACCTTCGGGTCCATAGTTATTAGCTAGATGGCTTCTTCTCTCTCTTTGGATCCCAATACAAAGTTCTCCTCGATCTTCTTGTAGATCTATTCGATGTAACTCTTTTTGCGGTGTGTTTGCCGAGATCTGATTAATTGTGGGTTTACGAACTTGATTATCTATGAATATTATTTGATTCTTCTCTGAATTCTTATATGCATGATTTGATATCTTTGCAAGTCTCTTCGAATTATCAGTTTGGTTTGGCCTACTAGATTGATCTTTCTTGCAATGGGAGAAGTGCTTAGCTTTGGGTTCAATCTTGCGGTGCTCGATCCCAGTGACAGAAAGGGAAATGACACGTATTGTATTGTTTCCATCGAGGATAAAAAGATGGGGTTTTTATCATATTGCTTGAGTTTATCCCTCTACATCATGTCATCTTGCCTAATGCGTTACTCCGTTCTTATGAACTTAATACTCTAGATGCATGCTGGATAGCAGTCGATGTGTGGAGTAATAGTAGTAGATGCAGAATCGTTTCGGTCTACTTGTCACTGACGTGATGCCTACATTCATGATCATTGCCTTAGATATCATCATAACTATGCACTTTTCTATCAATTGCTCGGCAGTAATTTGTTCACCCACCGTAATACATGCTATCTTGAGAGAAGCCACTTGTGAAACCTATGGCCCCTGGGTCTACTTTACATCATATAAGTTTCCAATCTACAATTCTAGTTTACTATTTATTTTGCAATCTTTATTTTACAATCTATACCACAAAAATACGAAAAGAAATTATCTTATTATCTCTATCAAATCTCACTTTCGTAAGTGATCGTGAAGTGATTGACAACTCCTTTATCGCGTTGGTTGCGAGGTTTTTGTTTGTTTGTGCAGGTACTAGGCGACTTGCGTGTAGTCTCCTACTAGATTGATACCTTGGTTCTCAAAAACTGAGGGAAATACTTACGCTACTTTGCTGCATCACTCTTTCCTCTTCAAGGGAAACCAACGCATGCTCAAGATGTAGTAAATAGTCGCGTGAAATTGCATGAGGACGTACATGAAGAAACAAGAACGATGTCGGCAGTGTCAGAGTTGTTGTGCAACGGGAATGTCCACGAGTAATGAGAGTAATCGTCAAGTATCACGAGATAATACATAAACTAGAGAAACTAGAGATAGGTGAAGTCCACAAGTTACAATGGATTAATTGGAAGGGCGCACTCGTTTTAGTAATAGAATGGGAAAATGGCTGTCGTGGCTGCTTGCCTAGTTTACATGAAGAACAAACAATGTTGCTAGGCATATTTTTATTACAACTCGGAAGGAAATCATGAGCTAGAATGGAAATTGCTTTATTGCTAGCGTAGCCCAAACGAAGATGCCATAGGCCATCGCAGATGATAGAGAGAGCTGCTTGCACGGCAGAGTTGCTGAAGAAGGGGTATAGGTCGCCATGGCTATTGGACCTCATGATTGCTCTCCCCGTGGCTAGGTCCTTCATGGAAAAAACGAAATGGGTCAATTCTATCGAACAAAAAATATCTTGAGTGAAGCGACATACGGAAATTAAGTTCTTGATGATCGGTTGAGATGAGTACGTCATTTAAAGAGAAGTTTGAGACAGAAGTGGATCCTATGGCAGTAATAGGGAATCGAAACCCGTCACCAATGAGGATGCGAGAGGTATAACACAAAGAGGGGGAACCATAAGAGGTGAGTGTGTTCGTTTTACCTACAACGTGCGACATAGCGCCCGTGTCGAGGAACTAGTCCGGTGCACCACCAGCATGCAGCAGCTGGGCAGAGAGGTTCTGAAGCACTGCATACAGCTAGTTATACTACTCCTAGGTTGGCCCATTTGAGGAGGGCGTGACGGCCACCAGGTAGGCCTAGTGGGGTGGTGGTGGTCGCGGACCAAGGACGCCCGCGGCGTTGGGGGAAGCCCAGGGCACGTGAGGTTGTGGCAGGCCAGGCAGAAGGGTGCCATAGGAGGCGAAGTAGCCAATGGGAAGCGGCGCACTTGTGCCAGGCGAGGGTGCGCCACGCCCAATCAGAGCACCACTAGAGGTCTGTCCACCATGCCTTTTGCCCTTGTTTTGGACTCTAATTTGCATGATTTGAATGGAACTAACCCAGACTGACACTGTTTTCAGCAGAATCGGGGAGAAAGATTCATCATGTTTTACGACACAGAGCCACCGCCGCCTCTTGTTCTTCAAAGGGAGGGCTGATCTGGAGTCTGTTTAGGGCTTCGAGGAGGGGGATTCATCGCCATCATCATCACCAACCTTCCTCAATCACCAATTTCATGATGCTCATCGCCGTGCATGAGTAATTCCATCGTAGGCTTGTTGTAAAGTGATGGGTTGGATGAGATTTATCATGTAATCGAGTTAGTTTTGTTAGGGTTTGATCCCTACTATCCACTATGTTCCGAGATTGATGTTGCTACGACTTTGCTATGCTTAATGCTTGTCACTAGGGCCCGAGTGCCATGAATTCAGATCTGAACCTATTATGTTTTCATGAATATATTTCTGTTCTTGATCGGATCTTTCAAGTTGTAGACACCTATTACGAGTTATGATCCGGATACGCCAAGGTGACAATAACTGGGATTCATGCAAGTACTTTTCCATAAGCACGTATGACTATATATGGAATACATGCCAACATTATATTGATGAATTGGAGCTAGTTCTGTGTCACCCTAGGTTATGACTGCTGTAAGATAAATATCATCAAACACAATTATCATTGCCGATCCAATGCCTACGAGCTTTTCACATATTGATCTTTGCTAAGCTACTTTTATTGCTACTGCTGTTACAATAACTACAAGACTGTTACTAAATACTTTTCTGTTGATATTAAGTCTTTCTAGTGTGGTTGAATTGAAAACTCAATTGCTAATACTCGTGAATATTCTTTGGCTCCCCTTGTGTCAAATCAATAAATTTGGGTTGAATACCTACCCTCGTGAATATTTGTTGTCTTTTGCTTTCTGTTCTTGAAAGTTTGCACAATTATGCTAATATTATGATTGTGTTTTGTGTGTTTTAATTAGTATTTGTGCCAAGTAAAGCCTTTAGGATCTTGTTGGGTGATAGTTGATTTCATCTTGCTGAAAAACAGAAACTTTTGCGCTCACGAAAATAATTCTCGTTTTTAGCAGGTGTGTGATAAAATACCAATTGTTTTTGAAGAAGATTTATATCGATATTTGGGTTTTGTTTGGCCAACTTGATCTATTTATCTTGCAATGGGAAGAGGTGCTTTGTGATGGGTTCGATCTTACGGTGCTTGATCCTAGTGACGGAAGGGGAACTGACACGTATGTATCGTTGCAATTAAGGATAACAAGATGGGGTCTATTTCTACATAAATAGATCTTGTCTGCAACATGTCATCGTTCTTATTGCATTACTCTGTTTCTCCATGAACTTAATACACTAGATGCATGATGGATAGTGGTCGATGTGTGGAGTAATAGTTGTAGATGCAGGCAGGAGTCCGTCTACTAATCTTGGATGTGATGCCTATATAATGATCATTGCCTGGATATCGTCATGATTATTTGAAGTTCTATCAATTGCCCAATAGTAATTCGTTTACCCACCGTTTGCTATTTTTCTCGAGAGAAGCCTCTAGTGAAACCTACGGCCCCCAGGTCTCTTCTTTATCATATTTTCCTTTGCGGTCTATTTTTATTTGCTTTTATTTTCAGATCTATTAAGCCAAAACTACAAAAATACCTTGCTGCACTTTATTTTATTCGAGATCTATTTATGCCAGCTATCATATTTTTATCCCGTATGTTTGCCAATTTCTGGTGTCGTTACCCGGAAGGGATTGACAACCCCTTTAATATGTCGAGTTGAGAGTATTTGTTATTTGTGTGCAGGTGTCATTCACGTAGTGTTGCATGGTTCTCCTACTGGTTCGATAAACTTGGTCTCATCACTGAGGGAAATACCTATCGTTGATGTGCTGCATCATCCCTTCCCCTTTGGGGAAATACTGACGTAGTTCAAGCAGACATCATCATCCTCTCAGGAAAAATGAAATACTTGATATATTTTATAATGGACTAATCGGTGGTTTTAGGGACCACCTAGATAGTTGTGCTGGTTGTGTTTTTAGGGAACGATCTGCTGAACAAGCTGGAGTATTATTGAATAATATGTTGAGTAATGATAATGATTGGACTCTTCCTGAATTACCTCCTTAGCCAACTCTGAAAAAGAGAGGTATTCTATTTCTCAGTCCTGAACATATGCAAGAGGCAAACAAATCTATGAAATAAAAAGGTATTAAAGCTGAAGATGTTAAGAATTACCACATATTGAAGAAATATATGGTCTTAATACCGCGAGACAGGTAGTAGAGGTAAATTCTCTCCATTGATTTGATGAAGGTGATATTCCTCATATTAAATCTTCTAGTCAATGCTTGGAAGAATCTGATAAGTTTATTGTTAAACAAGAAAACTTCAATGCATATGTTAGTAGATAATTGAAACGAAATACTTATATGCTTGAACGCTTGGGTGATTATATGTGTAGAACTGTCAATGATCTCAAGTTTTTTTAGTAAACATGCTTCCATGGTAAAAACTCAAGTAGGACAAGTTCTCAAAGCACAAAACAATTTGCTAAATTAAATGAATAATAAGATGAATGATCATGCTGTTAGAGTTATGAATAGAGGTGGTAATTGAACAAGACTCTCAAAGAATTAATAATTATCCACCTAGTCCTCCTAATAATGAAAAGAAAAAGAAAGATGATAGTACTTTACATGCTTCTAGTGAACCTGTTATAGACACACCTGAGAACAGAAATGATATTTCTATTTGTGATGCTGAAACACAATCTGGTGATGAACATGAGCATAGTGATAATGTTAATGATGATGTTCATGTTGATGCTCAACCTAGTAATGATAATGATGTGGAGAAAGAACCTTTTGTTGATCTTGATAACCCAAAACCTAAGAATAGAAGATATGATAAGAGATACTTCATTGCTAGGAAACATGCCAAAGGAATAGAACCATGGGTTCAAAAACCCATGCCCTTTCCCCCTAAACCATCCAAGAAAAAGGACGAGGAAGAATTTGAGCGCTCTGTTGAAATGCTTAGCATGTCTTTTTGCGCTTGAGTTTGAGTGATATTCTAAAAATGTCTCCTTATGCTAAGTATATGAAAGATATTGTGACAAATAAAAGTAAGATACTGGAAGCTAAAATTTCCACCATGCTTGCTAATTATACATTTAAGGGTGGAATACCAAAGAAACTAGGAGATCCAGGAATACCAACTATACCATGCTCCACTAAAAGAAACTATGTTGAAACTGCTTTATGTGATGTAGGAACCGGTGTCAGTGTCATGCTTTTCTCTTTGTATCGTAGACTTGATTTGAATAATTTGACACAAACCAAAATCTATTTTCAAATGGCAAATAAATCAACTGCTATACCCATCGGTATTTGTGAGGATGTGCTTGTCGTAGTTGCAAATGTTACTATCTTAACAGACTTTGTTATTCTTGATATTCCCGAGGATGACAGTATGTCGGTCATCCTTGGTAGACCCTTTTTGAATAATGCAGGGGCTGTTATTGATTGCAACAAGGGAAATGTCACTTTTCATGTTAACGGTAATGAGCATACAATACACTTTCCAAAAAACAACCTCAAGTGAATAGCATCAATTCTATTGGAAAAATTTCAACAATTGCTATTAGAGGTTTTGAATTCCCAATTCCTACTGCCAAAAATAAATATGATATTCTTATTGTTGGGGACATGCATATCCCCGTTGAGGTAACCTAGTGTTATACGAAGATTCTTCGATTTCATGTCATTCGGAAGAAGTTTGTTAATAAGACTTGATCAACCTTGTTAATGGATTCCTTTTGATGGGCATGGGATGGATGAATTTAGTAAACACAACCTTTTGTACCCACCTTTTACTTTCTGTTATTTAGAATAAATAAATAAAAAGGCTATTATTTTATAGTTTTCTGAATTATCCATGGAATGAAAAAAGACCAGAAAATAAAAGTTCTCCAAATGCCCTGAAAATTTAGTATGATTTTTTTTGTAATATTTAAGAATTTCTGGCACTGAAAACACATCAGGGGGGCGCACCATTGGGACACAAGCCCACATGGCGCGCCCCCCCTGGGCGCGCCTACAGGGCTTGTGGGTCCCACATGGGCCCCCCTCACTTATGCCAGCACCCATCCACTTCGTCTTCCTCCAGAAAAAATCCCACCATTGCTCAAACGCGTGTTCTTGCTCATTTTGCTGCCATATTCGATCTCCTTGCTCGGAACTTTGTTTCCGAAACTGTTTCGGGGGATTGTTCATCGGTATGTGACTCCTCCAATGGTCCAATTAATTTTAGTTCTAGTGCTTTATATATTGAAAAAATGTGTTGCTATGGTGACCATGTTCTTGAGCTTGCATATCAAATTTATAAGGTCCAAAGTAGTTTTGTTGCATGATATGGCCTCTAGACACTTGTGCGAGTAGTTGTTATCAATCTTGTTGAGTTTTGTTCACTTTTACTTGGAGTCACCAAAAAATTCAGAAATTTCAAGAGGAAAAAAAACCATGAGGAGGTGGTTAAGGGGTTCTTCAAGTTGGAATTCAGAGGGAAATGAAAATGAGGAGAAGAAGAAGCCCAAGTACAAACTTCCTCGCGCTGCGGAGGTTAGGCCATGTGAATGGCCAAGTGATGCATTCTTGAAGGAGGACATAATTTATGATGATTTCTATTATTCGGCGGAGAATGCCGGCATCACCGCCTTCCTCCAAGATAAGTGTGACCAATACCTCTTACTCATTAATACCTTCATGCAAAATTTTCACTTTTATTCTAGGAAGGATCCTCCCATGGTAGAATTTCACTTGTATGATGTGCCTAAGCAAATGACACTCTATGATTTTTGTGATGTTTGCAAAATACCTTTTGAGGGCAGTGTCAGTGAGCCACATCCTAGAGAAGTGGAGGACTTTATTTCTGAAACTACTGTGGGGGAAGAGAGAGGGGTGTCTGGAGCGAGAATGGCTAGTTTACATTTTCATGTCTTATGCTATTATTCATTATTTGCTGAGAGATGTTTGATTGGTCATGGGGAGAGTGGAGGCCTCAGTGCCCCTGACCTTGGCATTTTGCGCCATGCTTTATATTCTGATATAACTTTTAGTTTGGGTGCTATTGTTGTTCGGCGGTTAAACACAAACCGTTCGAAGGGCACTATTTTTGGAGGTGTCTATGCCTCTCGCCTTGCTAAACATTTTGAGATACCCATTAGGTATGAGGAGGAGGAAGAGATGTTGCTACCCACTAAATATTTAAACTATGCCAGTATGGTAGCACATGATTTTATTAAGAAGGATGAGGATGGAGGCTCCTGTACAACCTAGTATTTAGTCATGGTACTTGTGAGATTATTACTTTTCCTGCACCTTGTTTGTTCGATATTCATTCAAGCAGGTTTACAGTATTATGCCCAAGGACATTTACACTTACTCGAGGCTGACACGACCTCCAGCACCTAAGCCGGCACTAGTTCCTGATCCGTATCAGGAACTTGTTTATCAATGGGAGCCACATGTGCTCTCTAACTAGTGGAACCCTCAGGATCCTCCTCAGCACCCAGGAGAGGGTTATTTTGAGTCGTGGCTCTAGACCAACTTAGGCCAAAAGCCTAAGCTTGGGGAAGTATGTATTTCTCACCGGCGTTACATTCATGTTCACACATTCATTCTAGTTGTTGGTGTTCATAATTCTTCATTGTATTATCCATGTTAGTTTATTTTTCTTGCTTTCTTCTTGTGTGTTTGAAAAACTTTGAGAAAATCCAAAAAAAATAGTTCTCGCTTCTTTTTATTTTTTCTTTCCAAGTTTACTTAGTAGTAGTATTAAAAGAAAACCCAAAAAGATTTCTCGTTCTTCTTTTGCTTGTTGGAAACTTTCCCGTGTAAATAGTTTTTCTCATTCTTGTTTTACTTTCTTCAGGAAAATAACTCCAAAAATATTTCATTGTGTTTATTTGAAATTATTTTCTTTTTCTTTGGGTCGTAAGAAGACAAGGATGAAAATGTTAAGTGGCTCTCCTATGCATTATTGCTGATCTAACAAAGAGCCCATATTACCTTGTCTTCTCCTTTGAACAAATGTTTGCAGATTCCACCTTAGTCCAATGCACATGCACTCTTATTATTATCCACACCGTTCGGTCTTGCAAGTAAAAGGCAATAATGAAGATATTTGACGAAATGATTGAGATGGAGAAAAGCTGGTACGAGCTCGACCTATTTTGTTTTTGTAAATATGATTAGTTCATCGTTCTTGATTCAGCCCTTTATGAATGAAACATGTTTGCCATGACAATTAGAGATTCTAGTTACTCATGCCATGCTTGATTAGCTAGGAATGGATAATGGTTTATCTTGTGTTCCAACATGCATTTAAAATGGTTATGATGTAGTATGATAGGATGGTATCCTGTTCTGAATGATTCAAGTGGTTTGACTTGGCACATGTTCACGCATGTAGTTGAATCAAAATCAACATGGCCCCCACGATATTTAAGTTCATGGTGATTTATATCCTACTCATGCTTGCACTCAATGTTGGTTAACCTCAATGCATTTTTATGACCGTTGTCTCTCTCTAGTTGGTTCTCCTCAATCTATTAGCTAGCCTTCACTTGTACTAAGTGGGAATACTGCCTGTGCTTCCACTTCCTTAAACCCAAAGTTGTTCCATATGAGTCCACCATACCTACTGATAATCCACAAGTATAGGGGATCGCAACAGTTTTTGAGGGTAGAGTATCCAGCCCAAATTTATTTATTCGACACAAGGGGAGCCAAAGAATATTCTCAAGTATTAGCAGCTGAGTTGTCAATTCAACCACACCTGGAAACTTAATATCTGCCGCAAAGTATTTAGTAGCAAAGTAATATGATAATATTGGTAACGGTGGCAAAAGTAATATTTTTGGGTTTTATAGTGATTGTAACAGTAGCAGTGGAAAAGTAAATAAGCGAAGAACAATATATGAAAAGCTCGTAGGCAATGGATCGGTGATGGAGAATTATGTGAGATGCGATTATTCATGCAACAATTATAACATAGGTGACATAGAACTAGCTCCAATTCATCAATGTAAAGTAGCATGTATTCCGAATATAGTCATACGTGCTTATGGAAAAGAACTTGCATGACATCTTTTGTCCTACCCTCCCGTGGCAGTGGGGTCCTATTGGAAACTAAGGGATATTAAGGCCTCCTTTCAATAGAGTACCGGACCAAAGCATTAACACATGGTGAATACATGAACTCCTCAAACTACGGTCATCACCGGGAGTGGTCCCAATTATTGTCACTTCGGGGTTGCCGGATCACAACACATCGTAGGTGACTATAGACTTGCAAGATAGGATCAAGAACTCACATATTTCATGAAACATAATAGGTTCAGATCTGAAATCATGGCACTTGGGCCCTAGTGACAAGCATTAAGCATAGCAAAGTCATAACAACATCAATCTCAGAATATAGTGGATACTAGGGATCAAACCCTAACAAAACTAACTCAATTACATGATAAATCTCATCCAACCCATCACCGTCCAGCAAGCCTATGATGGAATTACTCACACACGACGGTGAGCATCATGAAATTGGTGATGGAGGAAGGTTGATGATGACGATGGCGATGGATTCCCCTCTCCGGAGCCCCGAACGGACTCCAGATCAGCCCTCCCAAGAGAGTTTAGGGCTTGGCGGCGGCTCCGTATCGTAAAACGCGATGAATCCTTCTCTCTGATTTTTTTTCTCCTCGAACACGAATATATGGAGTTGGAGTTGAGGTCGGTGGAGCGTCGGGGGGCCCACGAGGCAGAGGGCGCCCCCATGGGGGTAGGCGCGCCCCCCCCCCCCTGGACAGGGTGTGGGCCCCCTGACGTGTATTCTTCTTCCAGTATTTTTTATATATTCCAAAAATAATCTCCATTGATTTTCAGGTCATTCCGAGAACTTATATTTCTGCACAAAAATAACACCATGGCAATTCTGCTGAAAACAGCGTCAGTCCGGGTTAGTTCCATTCAAATCATGCAAGTTAGAGTCCAAAACAAGGGCAAAAGTGTTTGGAAAAGTAGATACGTTGGAGACATATCTACTCCCCCAAGTTTAAACCTGTGCTTATCCTCAAGAAATTCAGTTGATAAACTGAAAGTGATAAAGAAAAACTTTTACAAACTCTGTTTGCTCTTATTGTTGTAAATATGTAAAGCCAACATTCAGGTTTTTAGCAAAGATTATGAACTAACCACATTCGCAATAACATTTAGGTCTCATGTTTACTCATATCAATGGCATAATCAACTAGCGAGCAATAATAACAAATCTCGGATGACAACACTTTCTCAAACAATCATGATATGATATAACAAGATGGTATCTCGCTAGCCCTTTCTGAGACCACAAAACATAAATGCAGAGCACCTTTAAAGATCAAGGACTGACTAGACATTGTAGTTCATGGTAAAAGAGATCCAGTCACAGTCATACTCAATGTAAACTAACAGTAATGGATGCAAATGACAGAGGTGCTCTTCAACCGGTACTTTTTAATAAGAGGATGATGACTCAAAATAAAAAGTAAATGGATAGGCCCTTCGCAGAGGGAAGCAGGGATTTGTAGAGGGGCCAGAGCTCGGTTTTGAAATAGATATGAATAATATTTTGAGCGGTATACTTTCATTGTCAACATAACAACCGAGATATCTCGATATCTTCCATGCTACACACATTATAGGCGGTTCCCAAGCAGAATGGTAAAGTTTATACTCCCCCACCACCAACAAGCATCAATCCATGGCTTCCCCGAAACAACGGGTGCCTCCAACTAACAACAATCCTGGGGAGTTTTATTTGCAATTATTTTGATTTGATTTGCTTAAAGCATGGGACTGTGCATCCCGGTGACCAGCCAATTTCTCGTGAGTGGGGAACGGAGTCCACTCCTAGCATGGAGGATATAGACAACCCTAGTTGATACATGAGCTATTCGAGCATACAAAATAGAATGTTTATTTGAAGTTTTAGAGTTTGGCACATACAAATTGACTTGGAACGGCAGGTAGATGCCGTATATAGGTAGGTATGGTGGACTCATATGGAATAACTTTGGGGTTTATGGAATTGGATGCACAAGCAGTGTTCCCGCTTAGTACAAGTGAATGCTAGAAAAAGACTGGGAAGCGACCAGCTAGAGAGCGACAACAGTCATGAACATGCATTAAAATTAATCAACACTGAATGCAAGCATGAGTAGGATATAATGCACCATGAACATAAATATCGTAGAGGCTATGTTGATTTTGTTTCAACTACATGCGTGAACATGTGCCAAGTCAAGCTACTCGAATCGTTCAAAAGAGGATACCACCCTATCATTCCACATCACAACCATTTTAAATAGCATATTGGCACGCAAGGTAAACCATTATAAACTCCTAGCTAATTAAGCATGGCATAAGCAACTACAATCTCTAATTTTCATTGCAAATATGTTTCTTTCATAATAGGCTGAATCAGGAACGACGGACTAATCATATTTACAAAAACAAGAGAGGTCGAGTTCATACCAGCTTTTCTCATCTCAATAAGTTCATCATATAATCATCATTACTGCCTTTCACTTGCACGACCAAACGATGTGGATAATAATAATAGTGCACGCGCATTGGACTAAGCTGGAATCTGCAAGCATTCAATTCAAGAGAGAAGACAAGGTAATATGGGCTCTTTGTTAGATCAACAATAATGCATATGAGAGCCACTCAACATTTTCATTATGGTCTTCTCCTCTCGACCCCCAAAGAAAAGAAACAAAACTATTTACACGGGAAAGCTCCCAACAAGCAAAAGAAAAACAAGAAATCTTTTTGGGTTTTCTTTTTAATTACTACTACTACAGGCATGGAAAGTAATCTAACTAAAAGCTACGACTAATTTTTTTGGTTTTTCTTAAGGTTTATTAAGGCACACAAGAACAAAAGCTAAAAATTAAATAAACTATCATGGATGATATAGTGAGAGAGTATGAGCACCGACAACTAGCATGAGTGTGTGAACATGAATGTAATGTCGGTGAGAAATACGTACTCCCCCAAGCTTAGGCTTTTAGCCTAAGTTGGTCTATGCCCATGGATGGCCTGGTGGATATCCGAAGTTGAAGCCGGGGTCGTACTGAGATGCATCAGCTATTGCCTGACGAGCTATAGCTTGGAGGCGAGCTGCCTCCATCCTCCTCTTGTACTCGGTCGCCTCCTCCCTGGTTATAACATATCTCTCTTTTGCCTAAAAGTCAAAGAAGGCAGGAGCAGGGAGAGCGACGTGATAGGTGCGTCGTCTGTCAAAGATTAGTCGGTACTGGAGGAACTGATTGTTCCTCTCAACAAACTAATGACGAACCATGGCATTATAATCTAAATAAGTAGGAGGCAACTCAATATCATCTCCATGTATGGGTATCTCAAGGAAATCAGCTAAACGGGTTGCGTAAATTCCACCAAAGAAATCTCCATTAATTTTGTTATTATGCAACCTGCGTGCAACAATGGCCCCCAAGTTATATTGTCTAACTCCTAATACAGCACTCTTGAGAACACTAAGATTTGGCACACACATGTGACATGCCTCATCCTTAACATTTATGCATCTACCTATAAAGAGAGCAAAATAATGTATAGGAGGAAAATGAATGCTCCCTTGGTAGCTTGCGTGATTTCCCTATATTCCCCACAGTTATACTCATAAGAAAATCTCTATATTCAGATTTGCGAGGTTCACTAACATTACCCCACTGTGGGAGTTTACAAGCAGTGTTAAAATCTTCTAAGTCCATTGTCGTGGAATTGTCACGGCAGATGTCCTAGTGGAAGGACTTAGTCGTAGGGCCATCGCAACTAGGAAGCTTAAAGGGGTTAATCAGTACAAAGGACACGAGAGGTTTTATACTAGTTCGGCCCCTTACGATGAAGGTAAAAGCCTACGTCTAGTTGTGTTGGTATTGCTGGGGTTTCGATTACCAAGAGGCTAGTTCGCCGGCTTGGTTCTCGATCTCTTGTTTCTTACCCTAAGTCGCCACCGGGTCATCCCCTTATATACACGGGTTGATGCCTGGTGGCCTACAGAGTCCCGGCCGGCTCATAAATCGTGTCCGGCTCGGTGACTTCTTATACATGCCTTTCTTTACAAGCCTTTCCTTACAGACGGCGGTTTACAATATTGGGCCTTAAGCTGCCTCTAGGCCTTTAGGCCTTCTATAAGATTTGATAAACTATCGCCCTAAATGTTTACTAAGCTTCCTTTGTAACCCGCCATTGAGGCTGACCCGGCCCCTCCTGGGCGGGTCATAACTGGTAGCTATATCCCCAACATTAGGCCCCAGGTTGACTTTGAACTTTGTTCTTTGTCAATCTTCAACACTTAGACAAAATCCATCTTCTTATCCTCGCAGAAGTTTTTATAACCCGCCATGGCGTCATCTCTTCAAAACACGAAAAACTTTTATGATGTCATCTCCCAAAGGATCTTCATCTTTAATGCCTTCCGATAATCGAGGCATCCATCTACTTAGATAACCATTATTCGGCTCTTCCTTGATTTTCGCGCCCGTCTGCTCACCTTATCCCTTATAAATAGGCACGCCCCGACCTTTTCTCATTCTTCTCTCTTCTTCATCTCCTTCCTCTCGCAACCCTCCTGTCGCTCGAGATCCACCGCCGCCGCAGCGCTCATCGTCGTCCTAAAGCTCGGCCGCTGCATCACCCTAATTCTGTCTAGAGAACGGCGGCGATCCTTCGCAGCAACTCCGCACCCGTAAGCTCTCACCTTCTCACCCCCATAGATCTGCATTAGGGTTCAAGAAGTTTCCTGCTTGTGTTCTTCGCTGTTTGTCGCAGATTTGTTGCAACTTCTCTTACCGCACCCTCTTTTGATCTAAAAGTAGTGCAGAACTTAAGCGGTAGCTGTTTCTCATCCATTTTAGATGTTAGTAGATCCCTTTCCTTTGCACAGATATCTTCTTAGAGCTGATGAACTCATCTGGGCTATATTTTTAGGTCTAGGATTTTTTTCATTTTGAACGGCCATTTGATCCATATTAATATCCAGAAGTTAAGAAACATGTTTGTCTCCATACTTAACCAATTTCTGCTGCTGGTATTTCTCAAATGCCTATAGTCATGGCGGCTTACTGTGCTGGCTTACTTTTCCTTATATGTCATTAGCCCTTAATTAAGCCGCCAGTACTCTTCTATATCATCTTGTACTTTCATCATATTTATTGAATTGAACCGGCATGTTACCTCCCTTTCAGTGCGTTTTTAAACACCATGCCGTCCAAAACACCGACTGTCTGCAACTGGGTCCCCTCAACCGTGACTGAGGAATGTTTGAAAGAGTTCTTCTCCATAGGATTTTGCCAGGAAAAAATGTCATGTCTTACCGTGCACCTGACCCGGATGAAGAACGGCCCAATCCACAAAATGGTGAAGTCATTGTCTTTACTGACCTCATGAACCGTGGCTTTTCGCCGCCTGGGTCAAAGTTCTTCCGAGATGTCCTCCATTTTTCAAACTCCACCCTGAAGATATCGGGCCCAATTCCATATCTAATATCTGCAACTTCCAAGTACTCTGTGAAGTGTACCTTCAGGAAGAGCCGACTGTGGAACTCTTTAGAGAGTATTTTTATCTGAACCGGCAGAACGAGTGCACCAACGGCCCTAGCCTGGAACTTGGAGGTATCTCAATTCAGCGTCGAGAAGGCGCCGTCTTCCCCCTTATAGTCTTGCCAAGTCATCCCAAGGACTGGAATCAGACTTGGTTTTATTGTCAAGACACTTCACCAGCAAATGAGCATCCACTGCTAGGTTATCGCTCAGAGCGTCTTGACTCCATATTCGCACTTCCTAACAAAAACACTGCTGCGGAATGCAAGAAGCTGATACCATCCATCAAAAGGATTAATGCTTTATTGGGGAACGGCTTAACTGGAGTTGACTTAACCGTTGCTGGGTTGCATGGCGGGTCATCCCTCTAAGCCGCCGATCAAAATTGACGTATGAATATGGTGGAGGCCCAGATGACTCTCTTCATCACTGCTTCATTCAATTAACTGAAGAAGATATTGTTTCAATGTCCACCCTTCTAGTGAACGGAAAATACGAAGACTGCAGTAAATTCGGGTTAAACCCCTTCTGCAAGCTTAACCCGGTGCTAGAAGTAAAGAAACTTTAAACTCTCTCCTTCGTACTTTTCCCAGCCGTATTGTTCTTTAACACTTGCCTGACCTTTCATCTTGTTTTTTACCTGTTTACAGGCCAAATATGATTTCTGGAAAGTCAAATATGACCATGAAGCTGCCAAGAAAGCGAGAGTCGCCGCCATAAACGCCAAGAAAATGACCCGGCGGTCGAAAAAGAAGAAGAAGAGCACTGCTGAAGATTTGATGAAGCTTGACGATACTTCTGAGTCGGAGGTAGCCCTTGACTCCCTTGGCCAACTTTTTAATAATCTTATTAACACTGATCATTACCAGGACGACACTGGGGCCAGTCAGGCCGTGGAAGAAGAGGTAACTATTTCCTCTGACTCAGCCCATTTGCCAAGACAGAAACTTCGAGTCGTAACCCGGAAAGTAAGGTTTTCACACCCTTTGGCTTATCTGGACCCTCACTTTCTTTTGAAAAAGCAGCAACATGAGAGCCGCCGTCAAGCCCAGACCAAAGACGAACCGCCTGTTGTTCTTGAACAAACTCCTCAAAAATGCCAGAATGAGGTTTATTTCTTTGTCTTTGACTTTCTGTTAATGGATCTCCTCCCTTGCATTACTTACTTTGTCTTATCTTTGCAGGAGGTGTCTCGCTCTTCTGGTGACTCGTCTCAGACCCAATTTCCGACCTTCAAGACTGCCCCTGGGTAAGGAAAAATCCTCTTTCTTCCGTGTATTTCAAACTGTCTCTTTATACTAACAGTCCTATAACATTTCTCTTAGTGGTCAAGCTCAGTCTAAGAATCTAGGCCAAGGTAACCAAGCCGGTGGAAGACCCGCCAGTCCTTGCACCTGAACCGGCAAGGCCACCTTCTCCTCCATCAATTGAAGCTCCAGAAGACCCGTGTCGGTGTCAAAACCGGTGGATCTCGGGTAGGGGGTCCCGAACTGTGCATCTAGGCCGGATGGTAACAGGAGACAGGGGACACTTTGTTTTACCCAGGTTCGGGCCCTCTCGATGGAGGGATTTACCCTACTCCTGGTTGAATAATATTGATGATATGGGTAATACAAGAGTAGATCTACCACGAGATCAAGGAGGCTAAACCCTAGAAGCTAGCCTATGGTATGATTGTTGTGTATGGAGTTGATCCTCTACGGGCTACAACCCTCCGGTTTATATAGGCACTGGATAGGGTTAGGGTTACAAAGAGTCGGTTACAATGGTAGGAGATCTTGAATATCGCATCGCCAACCTTGCCTTCCATGCCCAGGAAAGTCCCATCCGGACACGGGACGAAGTCTTCAATCTTATATCTTCATAGTCCAGGAGTCCGGCTGAAGGTATAGTCCGGCTATCCAAACACCCCCTAATCCAGGACTCCCTCAGTAGCCCCTGAACCAGGCTTCAATGACGATGAGTCCGGCGCGCAAATTGTCTTCGGCATTGCAAGGCGGGTTCCTCCTCCAAGTCCTTCATAGAAGATTGTAATCACCAAGAGTAGTGTCCGGCTCTGTAAAATAAGTTTCCACATATCGCTATAGAGAGAATAATATTAACACAAATCAAATCTGCTGACGTATTCTGCAGTGCGCCATCACACTACAACCAAGTCCTCTACTCGAATCGTTTTTACTTCCCCACCTCAGCATGTTTTGCGAGGTGGTTTCCTTGGCACGTCTTGTCAAAGCAGAGATCGTGTACCCTTTTTACGGGATTCTCATTAATACAGATGTGGGTAACCCAACCGCGCCATTTATCACGGCGCTCGGGAGGCAAGCAAGTTTTATTAGGCAAGTGGGGACGCATAACCGCATCCGCCTACATAAGGGGATAAGGATCCACCCTATTTACCTACGCCTTCTTCCTCCCTTGCCTACCCATCTCTCGCGCACCCGAGCTCTAGCACCCAAGCCCGCACTTTCCACCTCAACCTTCTCCAGCAATGTCCGGAGCGGGAGGCAAATGGATGGTCTCCTCCGTTACGGAGGACAAAGTCAAGAAGCTAAGGAAGGCCGGGTATCTATCCAAGGACATCGCGCACCGGCTTCCCGAGAAGGGACAGCTTATCCCCACCCCAAGGCCCCATGAGAGGGTGGTATTTCTCCTCCACTTCCTCCGCGGACTGGGTTTTCCACTCCACCCATTTGTCCGGGGGCTCATGTTCTACTACGGCCTGGATTTCCACGATCTGGCTCCGAACTTCATTCTCAACATCTCGGCGTTTATCATCGTGTGCGAGGCCTTTCTCCGCGTCCGCCCCCATTTCGGCCTCTGGCTCAAGACTTTCAACGTCAAGCCCAAGGTGGTGAGCGGCTGCCAGGTGGAGTGCGGAGGCGCCATGGAGGGCAAGATAGCCAACGCCCTATGGTTCGAGGGCTCTTTCGTGGAGACCCTAAAGGGATGGCAATCCGGGTGGTTTATATCACCGAGCCACGTGATCTAGAATGGACCGCGGTCCCTGAGTTCCGATCCGGACCCCCCACGCGGCTTGTGTCCTGGAAAGAGACGGGCCTGTCATGGGGCGACGAGAAAGAGGTGACCGGATTGCAAACATGCATCCGGTCCCTGGTGAACAAGCCAATCCGGCTTGTCAACATAATCCAGGTTGTGATTGTCCGCCGGATCCTCCCGTGCCAACACCGGGATTTCAATCTGTGGGAGTTCGACTCGGCGCAGCATCAAACCCTCAGCAGGCTCTTCGACACAACGTACGAAGATGCCTGGAAGATGCTATTCAAGGGCGTCGAGGCTCCCGCATCCGCTTCCGAGGACCGCGGATACAGCTCACAGCATCACGCTAGCAAGGTATGCTATCTACACCTGTTACAGGATGTTCAAGCTTTTTTCATAGTTTGACTCTATGCGGGATCCAAACTCCCTTGCCTTTGACAGGCTTGGCGGGCGATGGCCGAACCGATTAACTGTCCGGCTCCGCTGCCCGAAGACCCAGCCCCAGCTCTACTGGTGAAGCTGCTGACTCCGGCGCCTTATGTGGTGCCGGAGAAGAAAGCTAAGAAGAAGAAGACCACTTGGACTCAAAAGAGTACCTGTAATGTGGTGTTGTCGGACTCGTCATCCGGCGAGTCCGAGACGCCCTCCTCCCATGAAAACAAGGAGGAAGAAGAAACCTCTCCCCCTCCAGCGGGGGGAGGAAAGAAGAGGGAGGCCGCCCCAACTAGGGAGGCCGAGGGGTCCAGGAAGAGGAAGACCCCTCCGCCGGACTATTCCCCCGACGCCGAAGAAGACGAAGAGGAGTGGCCGGACAGGACCAAGCTTCCGGCGAAACCGTAAGTTCGGATATCAGAGTAACTCGTGATATTCCTTTGTTGCACAGCTTTACCTAATGTCGATGATACTTATGCAGCCCGCCCCGGGCCGAACTCAACGAGTCGTCGAGCGGCTCCCTAGATTCATCAGACGTGAACTCCGTTCCGCCCGCTGTCTCCCCCCGCATTGCAGACGACGCCGAAGTGGCGTCGCGACAAGCTCCGGGGCAGGAGGAGGTGGTCCTGGAGGAGCCGCAAGGCAACCTCCCGGACTCCAGGAGTAAAGGGGACAAGACCCCCCAGGGCTCCAAGTCCGGCCTTAAGCCGGACACCGTGCCAGAATCTTCAACGATTCCGGACCGCGGTAGGCGAGCTCCTTCCAAGAGGAGCAAGTCTTCTGAGCCGGCGACCTCCATCCAACCAGAGGTGCCGGACAATCTGCTGGAGGTGCTTGAAGGCGCCTCCATCGATGAGGAGCACCATACTATTATGAGTACGGTGATCCAGAAGGTCCAGTCCGCCAAGAGCGGGCTGAGTGAAGCTTGCGCTAGCCTCCTAACAGGCTTCGAGGTAAGTAAAAATATGTAAAAATATTACCATATAGATGGTAGCCCCTGATGCTCTATTTGGCATTCGAAAAGAAAAGCCGAATAGAGGATCTATTAAATTTCACAGGAGTGTAACAATAAAGAGTCAATATGCGTATGCAGGCTTCGCTGCTGTCCACCGCCGCACTGACTGCGGAGGTGGGTGTCCTGAAACAGGGACTCGAGCGGTCCGAGCAAGAGCTCGGCTTTGCCAAGCGGCAACTCGAGGAGAAAGAAGGTAAGAAATACCTTACAGAAATAAGTGCCTATAGAGAGGCGTGATTGCAAAAAATAACAGGATTGTACTGCTTATTGTAGGGGCCACGACTGAGGTGGCGACCCTCAAGCAGGCGCTGTCTGAGGCCGAAAAGAAAGCGGCCGTGGAGCGCACCGAGTGAGAAAAACATGGGGCTCAGGTCGGCGAGGTGCAGCAAGAGCTTCAGGCTCTCATGAGAAAACATGAGAGTTTGGAGATTGAGTCAGAGACCCGAGCATCCGAGCTCGCGGCGGCCCTTGAGACTGCCAAGTCTGCCAAGGCCGAAGCCCAAAAGGCCCTCTGAGAGTTGGAGGATATGAAGAAGATAGCAGCGGGTAAGGCATTCTTTATGCAAAGAAGAAATATAAAAGTAAACTACTTGTTACTTACCCGAATCCGGAGTTCTCCAGGGGCATTCGCAGATCTTCCCCGCAGCGTATCCGATGCCGCTGCATTCTACCGAGCTGAAGAGGGCAGCTCGACGGAGAAGGTGTTCTGGTCTCAGTATGCTGAGGCCGGACACCCTGTGCCCTTGAGCGACCAGCTGAAACAGCTGGTCGAACTCCACAAGGCGGCCGAACAGGCCATGAAGGGCTTCATAGTTTGGTTGTGGCCCGGAGAGGCCCTGACTAGGAGCTGCTTCGGGCTGGTGTGGCGGCTGGTGGAGGCCTGTCCAAGGCTCGAGGTCCTCAAGCGCTCCGTCTGCATCGAAGGTGCCCGTAGGGCCCTTGCCCGTGTAAAGGTGCACTGGGGTAAGCTAGACGGTGAGAAGCTTGTGAAGGACGGGCCGCCGCCGGGGAAGGAGCATCGCAAGCTCGAGAACTATTACAAGGATGTTCTTGCGGGTGCTTGCCTTGTGGCAGATGAATGTACCAAGGATGTAATTTTTGAATAAACTCGCTCGTTTTTATCCTGTGCGCTGAAAACTTGTTCATAGGCGCTTAAGCAATGCTTGTTGAATTTAAAATATTATTTTCTGTGCGGCCGTCTATCAAAAAATTGAGAGATGGCCAGTCGTCGGCTTCTGCCCCCATGCCACTAGTGCTGGGGTGTTCGGGGATAAACCTGAGCACTCTTTTTCCCATAGTTGGGTCCTTCGAGGGAGGCGCTCAGCACGGCGAACCAGGCAATCGGACTATAATGCTTGAACACTCTCACTTAGCCATAGAACTTTATAATTTTAAATTTCGGCGAAGCCCCTAGTTCGGAATACCGAGTTCGGGGCGCTATCCACGCCTTGGCTGGGGTTATCCAGCTCCTCGCTCAAAGCGGTATAGGCCTTTAGGGACCCAAAAAACCTCTCGAACAGCGACCGATCTCTCGCCTCATCATGACAGTCAGTTTTAGCTTTCTCGACTAAGGTGCTTAGCCCAGCTCAACCGGGGCACAATCGCAGTGGTTCTCCTAGTGCTACCTTAGCCGATATAGCGGAACGTAAGGCACCAAAACATAGGAGCCGGGCAAACCCAACTATTGACCCAAATAATGATTCGGAGCCGATGCATATAGTGCTATAAGTTCGGGGTGCCGCACTTGTGAAAGTGTACGGACTTCTCACACCATATTAAAGGGTACTGAAGCCCCTGGCGTACTTGTCATACCATAGTGTACGGGTGCAACATGTCATTAATGAACATATATAAAATAGAGTAATGCAAAAAATAGACGAGAAGCTAAGCATTGTTTATAGAGAGGCTATTTATCAAAGCCGAATGATACAAATAGTGCAATAAGCAAAAGATATTGGACTATTCAGTATGTCCTGACCAGGGGCAGGCCGCGGAATTGTATGTAAAACAGGTATACCGCTCGTAACAGAGACCACCTGGGAGTTCCATAATGCGGCATGGCTTGTCTGCCTCCCTGGATCTTGCATCGTTTGTGCGGCAGTCGAGTTGCCGAACAGGTTGTCCGAAGTATGGAGTCCTGAAAGTAAGAAAAAATTAAAAAAAGAATCCGGCAGCCCCTAGTACGTTTTAAGCCGTATGTTGGGCGTGCCGTTTATTGTGCCCCTTCCCCTGTGCCCATGGTATTTCAAGGGCGTAGTTGTGTACGCGAGGTACTGGTTTCGCTAGGTCGCGAAAGTTGGGGTTGGGGCCGCATTGCTACGCTTGCTCAGAGTGCGTCAGGCGGTCCTGCTGTAGGTTACTCCGGGCGCGCTTGGCGGTCTCTGGCTTTTTAATGGCCGGACTGGGGAATTGCCTAAGAAGGCTACTTTGTATCTCCGCTGCGAGAGCCGCCGTATGCTCCTCCGTACGGAGGGAGCGTTCGGTGTTTCCGTTGACCGTGATTACTCCTCGAGGGCCTGGCATCTTGAGTTTGAGATATGCGTAATGCAGCACCGCATTGAATTTTGTGAATGCGGTTCGTCCGAGCAGGGCGTGATAGCCACTGCGAAATGGGACTATATCGAAGATTAACTCTTTGCTTCGGAAATTATCCGGGGATCTGAAGACCACGTCAAGTGTTACTGAGCCTGTATAGTTGGCTTCTACTCCTGGTATAACGCCTTTGAAGGACGTTCTTGTGGGTTTGATCCTTGAGGGATCTATGCCCATTTTCCGCACTGTGTCCTGATAAAGCAGGTTCAGGCTACTGTCGCCGTCCATGAGGACTCTTGTGAGGTGAAATCCGTCGATGATTGGGTCGAGAACCAATGCGGCAAAGCTGCCATGACGGATGCTAGTGGGATGGTCCCTTCGATCAAAGGTGATCGGGTAGGAGGACCATGGGTTGAACTTTGGGGCGACTGGCTCCATCGCGTATACGTCCCGCAGCGCACGCTTCCGCTCCCGCTTGGGAATGTGGGTTGCCTATATCATGTTCACCGTCCGCACTTGTGGGGAAAGCCCTTCTGTCCATTGTTGTTCGGCGGCTTGGGCTCTTCATCGTCGCTATGCAGCCCCTTGTCTCTGTTTTCGGCTCTTAACTTGCCTGCCTGCTTGAACACCCAACAATCCCTGTTAGTGTGATTGGCTGGCTTTTCGGGGGTGCCATGTATCTCCCACCTGTCAATGATGAAGTAAATCCTCCTGAGCCGGCAATTGATGATACCACCGTGAATCCTTCCACAACTAGACCATCGAGCTCGGCCAACCCGGCATCACCGTCTGTGCAAGACATTTTGGTCACCGGGAGCTACTTTGTTGAGCCGAGGAATCCCTCCATGTTGGCTCGTCACACGGCGAAACAAGAGGCGTTGGAGAGACAGAAAGTGCGTCTTGATGTTTCACATTATGACCATCTGAATGCCAATGACATTTTGTCCGGTTATCTCAGCCATGCGCACTCCAGCCGCGACTCAGAGAACGAAATGGTCAAGCAGTTGCAGCTGAAATACGAGGTATGTTCTTCCGTCTTACTTATATTCCGCCAGCCCCCAAGACTTCTGATTATGAGAGAACCGGAATGATCAGTAAACTTTATGATATAGGCTAATACTTTTACCTTCGAAACTTTTCTGGAGTTCAATAAAATAGAACAAAGCTTCACCTGTAGTCCCCAAGGGCAGGTTCATTTGATCATAAATGAGCTGATACTTTAAATTGTCTTGTACCGTATCCAAAGAACTTTGTAATCCGGTTTAACCTTGAGAAACTTGCTGAATATCATACATTAGCCCCCAAGTGCCAAGTGCTGTTACTTTGTAAAGTACTTGGGTCTTTAAAATATGTTTTTTAGAGTCATAAGAAATTGTTTTGGCATACATTAGCCCCCAAGTGTCAAGTGGTGTTACTTTGTAAAGTACTTGAGACTTGAATCTTGACCTTTAAACCTTAATTGAAATCTTGAGTCATCTGGGTATGTTGTGCAGAATGCCTTATCTAAATTGAACTTGCAATTAACTGATGCGAAGACCCGGCTGGCGGATCAGGAGGCAGAGATCAAGTCTGCTGACTCCAAACTGCAAGTAAGTCTCTCTGAGACGGAAAAATTAAAAACCAGCTTCTCTGCCAAGAAGAAAACCTGGGATGAAGAAAAAACGCTTCTGACACAACATGCCAAGAAAGCTGAAGTCTCCCTTGAAGAGGTTACGATGGAGCTGACCGGTTTAAAGAACCGGGTGTCGCAGATGGTGTCCGCCATCTTTGGTAAGCCATCTGTAGTGAACTTTTTACCTTCTTTTGACCCGGACTGCAAGCCACTAGCTGAGCCTTCGTGTTTAAAACGTATGCAGGCCCTCGAAGCAAGAATCTGAGTCAAGACCACGTGATTTAGCTGAAGGTGGTCTATACTTTAGTAGAGCAGTTGTACATTGGCGCACAACGAGCACTCGCCGCTATCTCTCCTGCCAATCAAGGACCCAACCGACTCAGCGATGTGTTAAAGAAGCTGTCAATCTTGCCTGCCAGGTTCCAAGAAGTGAAGCGCTCCTGTGCCAGAGCCGGAGCTTTGACTACCCTGAGCCGCTCCAAGGCTTGGGTGCCAGATCTAGACCCAGCGGACGTAGCCAGAGGGTATCCTACCGTGAAGGAAGACGGATCTCCCTTTGAACAAGATGACTTCATGGCTTGCGTGCGCGGAGTTTGACCTCAGGCGACTATTCTTGGAGATGAAACCAATATCGACAAGTATCAGTCGGGTTTTGATGTGGAAAATTAAGAAGATGGCAACTCCCTCGCACAAGGTGACAGATTTAATCCCGCCTGTTCGTGAAAATACATTTGCTCCGGAAGTTGATCCGGCCGGCCTGATTGACGAAGAAGCAGAATTTGTCACCGTGAACGGTTTTGATTGGTCAAAACCCAGCTTCCAAGCAGCAGAGGGCAGTGAACCGGCGAGGGAGGAGTGATAACCATATTCATCAGCGTAAAAAAGCCTTGTAATAGATTAGATGTGAAAACACTGCATGCTTTGCCTACGCCATCGTGCATAAAACACTATGTGTGCTTCTGTGTTTCCTGATGGCAATATATGCATCAATTTTATGGTTGTCCCTGCAATACTTCAGCTCTATTCCTGTAGATACAAAAGAAAAAACTGGCTTGGCAGCTTAGTACCGAACGGGTTAGAACACCCGGCTTATAGCCAATATTTTTACCATAGTAGGAAACAGAAACAAACATAAAAAGAGAACAAGGCTGAAATAACCCTTTGATTAATACAGGAGGCAATTGGTCATAAACAATAGCCATACTTGTACCTTTGATCTCCGGACCACCGGCTTAAATAACCCGGGTGATGAAGTTGATAATCCAATCTTTTTGAGAAGTCAATGCTTCTGAATACTGGATGATTATCATGCTCGGGCAGCTTGTTGTCAAATAGCTCAGCTGGTGAAAAGACCATGCTGATTATTTGTGAAATTGAGACAACAAAAAACCAATAAAGTGAATAATAGGTAGTAAAAATTAACCTTGTAATTAAAGGTTGGGGTTTTTTGATTCGAATACGATCAGTAAACCGGACCAAATAGCTAAGGTTCGAATACGACGATATAGCCCCCAGTGGCTTTGGCATTGCGCCAATCAAGAGGGTACCGATAGCTATGTTCTCTTTGGTTTGAATACGACCTATGTTTGAACAAGAAGCCCCCAAATGACCTTGAGAGGTTTTTAACAACCCTGATTCGAATACGATCCAAGTCGGACACAAAAAGGGGTTAAGCTATGATTCGGATACGATCAAGAAGCCCCCTAGTGAGTTTGTCTTTGAGCCGATCAACAAGGGTTACAATAGCTATGTTCTCTTCGGTTCGAATACGACCTATGTTTGAACAGGAAGCCCCCAAGTGACCATGATAGTTGCGGCTAGATTCGAATACGATCATAAGCCGGACCAAAAAGGTTAGACTTGATGCAAATATGAATAGCTCCTTAATAGTCATAAAAAACAATAAATATGCGTAATCTTTAAAAGAAAAGAGACCGATGGTCCTGCTTTATTACTTATCATAGTATATACAACTTTAACATATGTACATGACGAGAGCCGGTGGCTCAGGTGTAGTTTGGCCGAAGTTGAGCAATGTTCCACGGCCCGCGGGTCTCCTCTTCTGACTTACGTGAGTCTTTGTGCTCTCGAACGTCAATGAGGTAATATGACCCGTTGTTTAAGTTCTTGCTGACCACAAAGGGTCCTTCCCAAGGCAGGGATAACTTGTGTGCATCTGACAGATCCTGGATGAACCGGAGCACCAGATCACCTTCTTGAAAGGTCCTGGACTTAACCCGGCGGCTGTGATAACGGCACAGGTCATGTTGATAAATTGTTGATCGAGTCGCTACTAAATCTCTTTCCTCATCTAACAAGTCAAGCGCATCTTGTCTGGCTTGTTCATTATTAGCTTCAACATAAGCCGCCACACGGGGCGAGTCATGACGGATGTCACTAGGCAACATTGCTTCTGCTTCATACACCATGAAGAAAGGTGTGTAACCCGTAGACCTGTTAGGTGTGATGTTCATACTCCACAGTACCGAGAGTAATTCTTCTCCCAACAACCTGGCTTTCGCTGCAAAGGAACCATAAGCCGTGGCTTGAGACCTTTTAAGATTTCCTGATTTGCTCTCTCAGCTTGACCATTGGATTGAGGATGAGCTACAGAAGAAACATCCAACCGAATATGCTCACGTTGACAAAACTCCTCCATAGCCCCTTCGGATAGATTAGTGCCATTGTCAGTGATAATGCTATGTGGAAAACCAAAATGGAAAATCACCTTTTTCATGAACTGAACTGCTGTGGCTGCATCACACTTACTCACCGGCTCTGCCTCGACCCACTTTGTGAATTTGTCAACTGCTACTAGAAGATGTGTATTTTTATCCTTAGACCTTTTGAAAGGTCCAACCATGTCAAGCCCCCAGACCGCAAATGGCCAAGTGATTGGAATCATCCATAGCTCTTGAGCCGGCACATGTGCTCATCGTGCGAATTTTTGACATCCATCACATCTACTGACCAGATCCTCCGCGTCAGCGTGATCCATCAACCATTAAAAACCGTAACGAAAAGCCTTGACCACCAAAGATTTTGACCCGGCATGATGACCACAACCGCCTTCATGGATTTCACAAAGTATTTCTTGGCCTTCTTCAAGGGAAACCCACCGCTGAAACGCTCGAGAGACGCTGCGATGGTATAGCTCTCCGTCGGAAATGGTCATTGACTTAGACCGTCGGGTGATCTGTCGAGCCAGGGTCTCATCTGCTGGCAACTCTCCCCGGGTCATGTAAGCCAAGAACGGCACTGTCCAATCTGGGATGACATGAAGAGCCGCCACCAACTGTGCCTCCGGGTCAGGAACGGCTAGATCTTCTTCTGTGGGTAACTTAACAGACGGGTTATGCAAAACATCCGAAAAGGTGTTTGGTGGCACCGGCTTACGCTGAGATCCCAACCGTCTTAGAGCATCAGCCGCTTCGTTCTTCCTATGGTCATTGTGTTCCACCTGATAACCTTTAAAATGTCCTGCAACAGCATCAACTTCATGGCGATAAGCCGCCATGAGAGGGTCTTTGGAATCCCACTTGCCTGATACCTGTTGAGCCACCAAATCTGAGTCGCCAAGACACCGGATCCGGCTCAGGCTCATCTCTTTGGCCACTCGAAGACCATGGAGCAAGGCTTCATATTCTGTTGCGTTGTTAGTGCAAGGAAACATCAGCCACAACACATAACAAAATTTGTCACCTCGAGGGGAGGTTAAAACAACTCCAGGCCCCGAGCCTTCCAACTGTCTGGACCCATCAAAGTGAATAGTCCAATATGTGTTGTCTGGTTTCTCCTCCGGCATCTGCATCTCTGTCCAGTCATTAATAAAGTCAACCAGCGCCTGAGACTTGATTGTAGTACATGGAACATACTTCAACCCATGAGATCCATGTTCAATGGCCCACTTGGTGACTCGTCCAGTGGCCTCTCTATTTTGGATAATGTCCCCCAAAGGCACAGAGCTAACCACAGTGATCGGGTGACCCTGAAAGTAATGCTTGAGCTTCCGACTTGCCATGAACACCCCGTACATGAGCTTCTGCCAATGTGGATATATTTGTTTAGATTCGATCAGTACCTCACTGACGTAATAAACTGACCATTGAACCGGATGTTCCTTGCCAACCTCTTTGCGTTCCACCACAACTGCCACACTAACAGCCCATGAGTTAGCGGCTATGTACAATAATAGCGGCTCTTTCTCAATTGGAGCAGCAAGAAACGGTGGCTCAGCAAGCTGTTTCTTCAGATCCTCAAAAGCAGAGTTCGCAGCATCACTCCAAACAAAATCATTTGTTTTCTTCATCATCTGATACAAAGGCATCGCCTTCTCCCCTAACTGGCTTATGAACCGGCTTAAAGCAGCCACATGACCCGCTAGCCGTTGAACGTCATTGATGCATGTTGGTTTGGCCAGGGATGTGATTGCCTTAATCTACTCCGGGTTAGCTTCAATACCTCTGTTGGACACCAAAAAACCCAAGAGCTTGCCGGCTGGGACTCCCAAAACACACTTAGCCGGGTTAAGCATCATTTTGTAGACCCGGAGGTTATCGAAGGTCTCTTTCAGATCTGTGACCAAGGTTTCCTCTTTCCTGGATTTTACCACTATATCGTCCACATAAGCATGAACATTACACCCAATCTAATTGTGAAGACAATTCTGCACACACCGTTGATAAGTCGCCTGAGCACTCTTAAGCCCAAAAGGCATAGGCACATAGCACAAAGCTCCAAACGGAGTGATAAAAGTTGTCTTCTCCTGGTCTTTGACTGCCATCTTGATCTGATGACAACCTGAATAAGCATCCAAAAAACTCAAACGTGCGCAACCCTCCATAGCATCGATGATCTGATCAATACGGGGGAGAGAAAAAGGGTTAGCCGGACAAGCTTTGTTTAAATCGGTGTAATCCACACACATACGCCAGGTGTCGTTCTTTTTGAGTACAAGCACCGGGTTGGCTAACCACTCTGGGTGAAAGACTTCCACAATGAACCCGGCCGCCAAGAGCCGGGCCACCTCTTCTCCGATGGCTTTGCGCCTTTCCTCGTTGAACCGCTGGAGAAACTGTCTAACCGGTTTAAACTTTGGATCAATATTGAGAGTGTGCTCAGCGAGTTCCCTCGGGAAACCCGGCATGTCGGAAGGTTTCCATGCAAAGATGTCCCGGTTCTCACGGATGAACTCGATGAGCGCGCTTTCCTATTTTGGATCCAAGTTGGCACTGATGATGAACTGCTTAGATGAGTCGCCAGGCACAAAGTCAACCATCTTGGTGTCATCAGCTGATTTGAATTTCAAGACCGGCTCATGCTCCGTTGTCGGTTTCTTTAAAGATGTCATGTCTGCCTGGTCAACATGATCCTTATAAAACTTTAACTCCTCTGTTGCACAAACAGACTCAGCATATGCAGCGTCACCTTCTTCACACTCCAAGGCTATTTTCCGGCTTCCATGTACTATAATGCTGCCCTTATAACCCGGCATCTTGAGCTGCAAATACACATAACACGGCCGAGCCATGAACTTGGCATAAGCCGGCTGTCCAAACAGAGCATGATATGGGCTTTTGATCTTAACCACCTCTAAGGTTAATTTTTCTGCTCTGGGGTCATACTCATCCCCAAAGGCTACTTCCAGTTCAATCTTACCAACTAGGTATGCCGACTTGCCAGGTACCACACCATGAAAAACAGTGTTGGATTGCTTAAGACTCTTATCAGTTAACCCCATCCGACAGAACGTCTCATAGTAGAGGATGTTAATGCTGCTGCCTCCATCCATGAGTACTTTAGTGAATTTATATCCACCAACCTAAGGCGCCACTATCAAGGCCAAGTGACCCGGATTATCAACCCGGGGTGGATGATCCTCTCTGCTCCACACAATAGGCTGTTCTGACCACCATAAGTAACATGGAATCGTCGGCTCAACGGCATTGACGGCCCTCTTGTGAAGCTTCTGGTCCCTCTTACATAAGCTAGTGGTGAACACATGGTATTGCCCACTATTCAACTGTTTTGGGTTGATCTGATATCCGGACTGTTGCTGCTGAATACCTTGGCCGGGTTGTGGATTATATCCTCCTTGGTTATCTGGATGGCCCTGACCGTGAAATCCTCCTCCACCTGAACCGGCGCCCGAGCCATGGAAACCGCCCCCACCTGAACTGCCGCCTGGGCCGTGACCTCCATCAAATGCATTTGAATTTTTAAACTCCTTCATGATTGTGCAATCCTTCCACAGGTGGGTGGCTGGCTTCTCCCGGGTGCCGTGTCTTAGACAAGGTTCATTCAATAGTTGCTCAAGGGTGGGACCTGACCCGCCCGACCGAGGGGGTTGCCTGCCCTTGCGCCGTTGATTGCCGCCCTGCGCATTGATGTTAGCGACAAATTCATCAGCTTTACGTTTATTACCTCCTTGATTTGCTGGGTTATGCTGGTGACCCTTGCCATTGCCGTTCTTCTTTCCCTTCGCTGTCTTTTCTTTGTCAGACACCGGGTCCTTGGTACTATCAGAATCAGCATACTTGATGAGAGCCGCCATCAACTGGCCCATGTCATTGCAGTCACGCTTGAGTCGCCCCAACTTCTGCTTCAGAGGTTCAAAACGGAATTTTTTCTCCAACATCAAGACTGCCGAGCCGGCATCCATCTTATCAGATGAATTTATTATTTCCTTGACCCGGCGCACCCAATGGGTTGTAGATTCACCGTCCTCTTGTTTACAATTAGTCGGCTCCACAATCGACATGGGTTGTTTACATGTGTCTTTGAAGTTCTGAATGAACCAGGCCTTCAACTCCGCCCATGAGCCGATAGAATTGGGTGGCAACCCCTTCAACCAAGTACGAGCTATTCCATCCAACATCATAGTGAAATACTTAGCCATTTCCGCGTCGCTGACCTCCAACAACTACATAGCCATCTCATAACTCTCAATCCAAGCCCCAGGTTGCAAGTCGGCCGTATAATTAGGCACCTTACGAGGTCCCTTGAAGTCCTTTGGCAACCGTTCATTACGTATGGCCGGCATTAAGCAAGGGACACCTCCGGTTCTTGTGGCCACTCCTGCCTCAACCGAGGTTGCTGGATAAGCCGGAAAAGTCTGATGAGCCACCTGCGCCGCTGCCAGTTGAACCGCTTGCTCAACCTCTTGTTGGATCCTCTCCTGATTTGCCAAGTTAAGGGTTCCAGCCTGTACCGGCTCATGCCTATGCGGCCGGTTGGGGCGTTGAGCATTGCTTGACATGTTAGCCGAGTCCATATGGCCTACTGTAGTTTGGGCTCCCGCTTGGGCGAGAAGTTGAATGGATCCTGTCTCGACTGTAGGAGTACGCATCCTGCTGTGCCAGAGCTGTTTGAAGAAGTTCTCTCAACCTTCGTGTTTTGATTGCCACCGGCGAGTCGCCTTCCATCAGGAGAGCCGCCAAATGAGCCGACGCTGCAATGAGGTTTTCCAAGGGATTGGAGAAGTGACCCGGCAGTGTTGGTACATAATGAGGCGGAGCGGTATATACACGAGGTGGTTCCATGGCGCGCGGTTGAACCGGTGCCCCGGGCGTCGTGATCCGATTTGCCTCCGGTGGGTTGCTTGCTCCAGCCTCGGGTGTATGAAAAAGGTTCCTAGGATCGAGCGTCAGAGGTAGACGTGACTGAGTTTTCTGATGCCTTCTTCTCATGACCTCATTTGACGCGTTCAGATCCACCGAGAGCCGGAAAGTCTCCGCTTGAAGCTGTTGCGCAAGAACGTCCAGAGCCGCCCGCTCCGCTGCCATCCTGACCTCCTCTGCTGCTAAATTTTCTTTAGCTTGTACCATCTCTTCACGTACGCGTGCCACCTCTGCGTCATGCTGGGCTCTATCCGCCGGCTCTACCATGGCAGTCAACAGAGTTGTCAGTTTATCCGTGAGGTCCATTAGAATCAGAGCCGAGGGGCGCGCAGGGTCTCTGATACGTCTCCAACGTATCTATAATTTTTGATTGCTCCATGCTATATTATCTACTTTTTTGGGCAATATTGGGCTTTATTATCCACTTTTATATTATTTTTGGGACTAACCTATTAACTGGAGGCCCGGCCCAGATTTGCTGTTTTATGCCTATTTCAGTGTTTTAAAGAAAAGGAATATCAGATGGAGTCGAAACGGAACGAAATCAACTGGAGAAGTTATTTTTGGAAGGAAGCACACCTGATGGACTTGGACCCCACGTCAAGGAAGGAACGAGGTGCTCACGAGGGTGGGGGCACGCCCCCTAGGGCGCGCCCCCCTGTCTTGTGGGGCCCTCGTGGCTCCCCTGACGTACCTCCTGCACCCATATATACCTACGTGACCTAAAACTTCCAGAATGCATAATAGATCGGGAGTTCCGCCGCCAGAAGCCTCCGTATCCACCAAAAGTCAATCGGGACCCTATTCCAGCACCCTGCCGGAGGGGGGAACCCTCACCGGTGGCCATCTTCATCATCCCGGCGCTCTCCATGACGAGGAGGGAGTAGTTCTCCCTCGGGGCTGAGGGTATGTACCAGTAGCTATGTGTTTGATCTCTCTCTCTCTCGTGTTCTTGAGATGATACGATCTTGATGTATCGCGAGCTTTGCTATTATATTTGGATCCTATGATGTTTCTTCCCCCCCTCTACTCTCTTGTAATGAATCGAGTTTCCCCTTTGAAGTAATCTTATCGGATTGAGTCTTTAAAGACTTGAGAACACTTGATGTATGCCTTGCCATGGATATCTGTGGTGACAATAGGATACTGCGTGCCACTTGATGTATGTTAAGGTGACCAACTTGCGGGTTCATGAGCCTATGCATAGGGGTTGGCACATGTTTTCGTCGTGATTCTCCAGTAGAAACTTTGGGGCACTCTTTGAGGTTCTATGTGTTGGTTGAATAGATGAATTGAGATTGTGTGATGCATATCGTATAATCATGCACACGGATACTTGAGGTGACATTGGAGTATCTAGGTGACATTAGGGTTTTGGTTGATTTGTATCTTAAGGTGTTATTCTAGTACGAACTCTAGGGCTGTTTGTGACACTTATAGGAATAGCCCAACGGATTGATTGGAAAGAATAACTTTGAGGTGGTTTCGTACCCTACCATAATCTCTTCGTTCGTTCTCCGCTATTAGTGACTTTGGAGTGACTCTTTGTTGCATGTTGAGGGATAGTTATTTGATCCAATTATGTTAGTATTATTGAGGGAACTTACACTAGTGAAAGTATGAACCCTAGGCCTTGTTTCAACACATTGCAATACCGTTTACGCTCACTTTTATCACTTGTTGCCTTGCTGTTTTTATTATTTCAGATTACAAATACCTATATCTACTATCCATGTACCACTTGTATCACCATCTCTTCGCCGAACTAGTGCACCTATACAATTTACCATTGTATTGGGTGTGTTGGGGACACAAGAGACTCTTTGTTATTTGGTTGCAGGGTTGCTTGAGAGAGACCATCTTCATCCTATGCCTCCTACGGATTGATAAACCTTAGGTCATCCACTTGAGGGAAATTTGCTACTGTCCTACAAACCTGTGCACTTGCAGGCCCAACAACGTCTACAAGAAGAAGGTTGTGTAGTAGACATCAAGCTCTTTTCTGGCGCCGTTGCTGGGGAGGTTAGCGCTTGAAGGTATATCTTTAGATCTTGCAATCGAGCCTTTTAGTTTCTTGTTTTATCACTAGTTTAGTTTATAAAAGAAAATTACAAAAAAATATGGAATTGAGTTTGTCTCATACGCTTCACCTTTTTAATATCTTTCGTGAGTATGATGGAAAGGATAATTGTGCTCATGTGCTAGAAGAAGAAATCTATAGAATGTTTGGCACTAAATATTTGAATGATGAGCATGATTGCAATGTTGTTAGTATGAATTCCTTGAATATCCATGATGCTAATGATATGCAAAGCCACAAGCTTGGGGAAGCTATGTTTGATGAAGATGATATTTTTTGTCCCCCAAGTTTTGATGAGCAAATTTATTGTGATGAAAGCATGCCTCCTATCTATGATGATTATTGTGATGACACGTATGCTTTAAATAATAATGATAACCATGAAACTTTTCATCTTGATATTAATTTTCATTCACATGATAGTTATCTTGTTGAGTTAGCTCCCACTATTATTCATGAGAAGAATTTTGCTTATGTGGAGAGTAGTAAATTTTGCATGCTTGTAGATCATGAAAAGAATGCTTTAGGTGCTGGTTATATTGTTGAAT
Organism: Triticum urartu; assembly: GCF_003073215.2. NCBI lineage: Eukaryota > Viridiplantae > Streptophyta > Magnoliopsida > Poales > Poaceae > Triticum > Triticum urartu. The sequence goes on along the minus strand of NC_053028.1, from coordinate 136,753,018 downwards.
TCATTCACGATGCTACTGAAAATTATTATGATGGAGGAATATATGCTTGTAGGAATTGCAATAATATCAAGTTTCCTATCTATGTGTTTAAAATCTTGAAGTTTTGCTTGCTTTACCTTCCTATGCAAGTTGATTATTGTTCCCATAAGTTGTTTGCTCACAAAATCCCTATGCATAGGAAGTGGGTTAGACTTAAATGTGCTAGTCATATTCTTCATGATGCTCTCTCTATATTTCAATTCTTATCCTTTATGTGAGCATCATTGAAATCATCATGCCTAGCTAGGGGCGTTAAACGATAGCGCTTGTTGGGAGGCAACCCAATTTTATTTTAGATCCTTGATTTTTGTTCCTGTTTAATAATAAATAATCCATATATCCTCTGTTTATATGTGGTTTTATGCTTTTAATTAGTATTTGTGCCAAGTAGAACCTTTGGGAAGACTTTGGGAAAGTCTTGTTGATCATGCTGTCAAAAACAGAAACTTTAGCGCTCACGAGAATTGCTTCAATTTTTATTTGGAGAGTGATATCTAGTTAAGTCTTTTTGCAGATGATTAATAGATAAATTCCTCAGGTCCAGAAATTTATTTGAGAATTTTATGAGTTCCAGAAGTATACGTTTGATCCAGATTGCTACAGACTGTTCTGTTTTTGACAGATTCTGTTTTTCATGTGTTGTTTACTTATTTTGATGAATCTATGGCTAGTAAAAGAGTTTATAAACCATATAGAAGTTGGAATACAGTAGGTTTAAAACCAATATAAATAAATAATGAGTTCATTACAATACCTTGAAGTGGTGATTTATTTTCTTATACTAACGGAGCTTACGAGTTTTCTGTTAAGTTTTGTGTTGTGAAGTTTTCAAGTTTTGGGTAAGGATTCAATGGACTATGGAATAAGGAGTGGAAAGAGCCTAAGCTTGGGGATGCCCATGGCAACCCAAGGTAATATTCAAGGAAAACCAAGATCCTAAGCTTGGGGATGCCCCGGAAGGCATCCCCTCTTTCGTCTTCGTTCATCGGTAACTTTACTTGGAGCTATATTTTTATTCGCCACATGGTATGTGTTTTGCTTGGAGCGTCAATCTATTTTGTTAGGATTTGCTTGCTGTTATTTAGAACAATGTTTTTCATCTTTTATTTCAATAAAAGTGGCATTAATAGTCTTTACTATGCCTATGTTACAAGTATACATGTTGCTGTTTGAAAACAGAAAGTTTACCGCTGTTGCAATAATTCCCTAGAAAAGTCAGAATGAGATAAAATGTTGAAACCTTTTGCATATTAAGATCTGGTAAATTTACTACAGTGGGAATTTTATTTCATAATTTTTGGAGCTAGTGAAGTATGGATGTTGCTGCATTCTTTACAGACTATCCTGTTTAGGCAGATTGCTGTTATGTTTGCATTGTTTGCATATGTTTGCTTCTTTAATGATTCTATTTGAGGATAGGACTATTAAATATGCAGAGGCATTTAGTATTCAATGTTGAATTATAATTTTAGTGATTTGCTATAGTAGAGTATAATAAGGTTTTGGCAATGGTTTATACTAACTTATCTCACGAGTCCTTGTTGAGTTTTGTGTGGATGAAGCTTTTGAGATTTAGGGAGACCGTGATATGAGAGGAATTAAGGAGACACAAAAGATCAAGCTTGGGGATGCCCAAGGCACCCCAAGATAATATTTCAAGAATTCTCAAGCATCTAAGCTTGGGGATGCCCCGGTTGGCATCCCACCTTTCTTCTTCAACAACTATCGGTTAGTATCGGTTGATCCTAAGTTTTTGCTTCTTCACATGATGTTTGCTATTCTTAGATGTCATTTTATTTTTCTTTGCTTTCTGTTTGAATATAGTACCAAGATTTGAAATTATTAAATGTTATAGAGTCTTCACATAGTTGCATAATTATTTGACTACTCATTGATCTTCACTTATATCTTTTGGAGTAGTTTATCATTTGCTCAAGTGCTTCACTTATATCTTTTAGAGCATGGTGGTAGTTCTATTTTGAAGAAATAGATGAAATCTCATGCTTCACTTATATTATTTTAAGAGTCTTAAATAGCATGGTAATTTTCTTAAAATCCTAATATGTTAGGTATTCAAGAATAATAAAATTCTCTTATGAGTGTGTTGAATACTAAGAGAAGTTTGATACTTGATAGTTGTTTTGAGATATGGAGATGGTGATATTAGAGTCATGCTAGTTGAGTAGTTGTGAATTTGAGAGATACTTGTGTTGAAGTTTGTGATTCCCGTATCATGAACATATGGTGAACCGTTATGTGACGAAGTCAGAGCATGATTTATTTATTGATTGTCTTCCTTATGAGTGGCGGTCGGGGACGAGCGATGGTCTTTTCCTACCAATCTATCCCCCTAGGAGCATGCACGTAGTACTTTGTTTCGATAACTAATAGATTTTTGCAATAAGTATGCGAGTTCTTTATGACTAATGTTGAGTCCATGGATTATACACACTCTCACCCTTCCACCATTGCTAGCCTCTCTAGTACAGCGCAACTTTCACCGGTACCATAAACCCACCATATACCTTCCTCAAAACAGCCACCATACCTACCTATTATGGCATTTCCATAGCCATTCCGAGATATATTGCCATGAAACTTTCTACCGTACCGTTCTTCATGACACATTCATCATTGTCATATTGCTTAGCATGATCATGTAATTGACATTGTATTTGTGGCAAAGCCACCGTTCATAATTCTTTCATACATGTCACTCATGCATCATTGCACATCCGGGTACACAGCCGGAGGCATTCTTATAGAGTCATACTTTGTTCTAGTATCAAGTTATCATTGAGTTGTAAATAAATAGAAGTGTGATGATCATCATTCAATAGAGCATTGTCGCAAAAAAAGGCCAAATAAAAAAAGGCCAAATAAAAAATAAAAAAATAAAAAGGGGCAATGCTACTATCCTTTTTTCCACACTTGTGCTTCAAAGTAGCACCATGATATAGCGAGTCTCATATATCGTGCTTCAAAGTAGCACCATGTTCTTCATATAGAGAGTCTCATATGTTTTCACTTTCATATACTAGTGGGAATTTTACATTATAGAACTTGGCTTGTATATTCCAATGATGGGCTTCCTCAAAAATGCCCTAGGTCTTCATGAGCAAGCGAGTTGGATGCACACCCACTAGTTTCTTTTGTTGAGCTTTCATACATTTATAGCTCTAGTGCATCCGTTGCATGGCAATCCCTACTCAATCACATTGATATCTATTGATGGGCATCTCCATAGCCCATTGATATGCCTAGTCGATGTGAGACTATCTTCTCCCTTTTTGTCTTCTCCACAACCACCATTATATTCCACCTATAGTGTTATATCCATGGCTCACGCTCATGTATTGCGTGAAGATTGAAAAAGTTTGAGAACATCAAAAGTATGAAACAATTTCTTGGCTTGTCATCAGGATTGTGCATGATTTAAATACTTTGTGAGGTGAAGATGGAGCATAGCCAGACTATATGATTTTGAAGGGATAACTTTCTTTGGCCATGTTATTTTGAGAAGACATAATTGCTTAGTTAGTATGCTTGAAGTATTATTGTTTCTATGTCAATATTAAACTTTTGTCTTGAATCTTATGGATCTGAATATCCGTGCCACAATTAAGAATAATTACATTGAAATTATGCCAACTAGCATTCCACATCAAAAATTATCTTTTTCATCATTTACCTACTCGAGGACGAGCAGGAATTAAGCTTGGGGATGCTTGATACGTCTCCAACGTATGTATAATTTTTGATTGCTCCATGCTATATTATCTACTGTTTTGGGCAATATTGTGCTTTATTATCCACTTTTATATTATTTTTGGGACTAACCTATTAACCGGAGGCCCAGCCCAGATTTGCCGTTTTATGCCTATTTCAGTGTTCTAAAGAAAAGGAATATCAGACGGAGTCAAAATGGAACGAAATCAACTGGAGAAGTTATTTTTGGAAGGAAACACACCTGATGGACTTGGACCCCACGTCAAGGAAGGAACGAGGTGCTTACGAGGGTGGGGGGCGCCCCCCCTAGGGCGCGCCCCCTGTCTCATGGGACCCTCGTGGCTCCCCTGACGTACCTCCTGCACCCATATATACCTACGTGACCTAAAACTTCCAGAACGCACAATAGATCGGGAGTTCCGCCGACAGAAGCCTCCGTAGCCACTAAAAGTCAATCGGGACCCTGTTCCGGCACCCTGCCGGAGGGGGGAACCCTCGCCGGTGGCCATCTTCATCATCCCAGCGCTCTCCATGACGAGGAGGGAGTAGTTCTCCCTGGGGCTGAGGGTATGTACCAGTAGCTATGTGTTTGATCTCTCTCTCTCTCTCGTGTTCTTGAGATGATACGATCTTGATGTATCACGAGCTTTGCTATTATATTTGGATCCTATGATGTTTCTTCCCCCCTCTACTCTCTTCTAATGAATCAAGTTTCCCCTTTGAAGTAATCTTATCGGATTGAGTCTTTAAGACTTGAGAACACTTGATGTATGTCTTGCCGTGGATATCTGTGGTGACAATGGGATACCGCGTGCCACTTGATGTATGTTAAGGTGATCAACTTGCAGGTTCATGAACCTATGCAAAGGGGTTCGCACACGTTTTCGTCGTGATTCTCCGGTAGAAACTTTGGGGCACTCTTTGAGGTTCTGTGTGTTGGTTGAATAGATGAATTGAGATTGTGTGATGCATATCGTATAATCATGCCCACGGATACTTGAGGTGACATTGGAGTATCTAGGTGACATTAGGGTTTTGGTTGATTTGTATCTTAAGGTGTTATTCTAGTACGAACTCTAGGGCTGTTTGTGACACTTATAGGAATAGCCCAACGGATTGATTGGAAAGAATAACTTTGAGGTGCTTTCGTACCCTACCATAATCTCTTCGTTCGTTCTCCGCTATTAGTGACTTTGGAGTGACTCTTTGTTGCATGTTGAGGGGTAGTTATGTGATCCAATTATGTTAGTATTGTTGAGGGAACTTACACTAGTGAAAGTATGAACCCTAGGCCTTGTTTCAACACATTGCAATACCGTTTACGCTCACTTTTATCACTTGTTACCTTGCTGTTTTTATTATTTCAGATTACAAATACCTATATCTACTATCCATATACCACTTGTATCACCATCTCTTCGCCGAACTAGTGCACCTATACAATTTACCATTGTATTGGGTGTGTTGGGGACACAAGAGACTCTTTGTTATTTGGTTGCAGGGTTGCTTGAGAGAGACTATCTTCATCCTACACCTCCTACGGATTGATAAACCTTAGGTCATCCACTTGAGGGAAATTTGCTACTGTCGTACAAACCTGTGCACTTGCAGGCCCAACAACGTCTACAAGAAGAAGGTTGTGTAGTAGACACCAGTCTCCTGACCCGACTGCGGCCGACCCGGTAGTTGTTGCTGCTGCTGTGGAGTTCTGCCCGGGCTGTGTTCCTGCCATGAAAACTCCGGCCCAATTCGGCGGCTCAAGGGGGCCCGAAATACTGCTGCCATCGAAACAGCCCCCGAGCATGCCATCCTGCAGCTGATACAAAGAGTCCGTCTCACCCGTTGATGATGTAGCGTCAGAATAGATGGCCGTCTCAGCGCCTTCCACCGATCCTTCAGAGTATTCACCGCCATGGATGCAGCCAACGAAAGCATGCTTCACGACAGATTGAACACGGGTGGTCCTCGCGCGCTGAGCCGTTTCGACGAGGTTGGTGTGGATGTCCGGCTCAGGGCCCTACTCGCCGATCCGGCCGTTGAATACATTAATTCCGCCAAAGGAGACCCAGTACCCGTACTCGATTAAGCAGGCCTCGGGGCCCCAGCCTTCGTCATCGATGTAGAGCTTGTCACGACGACTCTTGGTCATCCGACCCACAGCGTATCCCTTGAGCCCTTCGAAGTTGCCCTTCAAGAACTCATATCCACCGTGCGCTGGCCCCACGGTGGGCGCCAACTGTCGTGGAATTGTCATGGCAGATGTCCTAGTGGAAGGACTTAGTCGTAGGGCCATCGCAACTAGGAAGCTTAAAGGGGTTAATCGGGACAAAGAAAACGAGAGGTTTTATACTAGTTCGGCCCCTTACGATGAAGGTAAAAGCCTACGTCTAGTTGTGTTGGTATTGCTGGGGTTTCGATTACCAAGAGGCTAGTTCACCGGCTTGGTTCTCGATCTCTTGTTTCTTACCCTAAGCTGCCACCGGGTCGTCCCCTTATATACACGGGTTGACGCCTGGTGGCCTATAGAGTCCCAGCCGGCTCATAAATCGTGTCCGGCTCGGTGACTTCTTTTACATGCCTTTCTTTACAAGTCTTTCCTTACATACGGCGGTTTACAATATTGGGCCTTAAGCCGCCTCTAGGCCTTTAGGCCTTCTATAAGATTTGATAAACTATCGCCCTGAATGTTTACTGAGCTTCCTTTGTAACCCGCCGTTGAGGCTGACCTGGCCCCTCCTGGGCAGGTCATAACTGATAGCTATATCCCCAACATCCATGGTATAAGATTTATCATAAAGATCAAACAAGACAATTTGAGAATTGCATGATGATGAAAATTCAAATCTTCTCACAAAGGAATCAGTGAGGTAGTGGTACTAACGGGCGACGACACTTATCTTCCATGAAGCTCTCAAGATAGGCATTACGCACATATGCTTCAAATTCGTCCTTGATTCCTGCTTGAACCATGAAGTCCTCTAACGGCCATTCACAAGGCCGCACTTGAGCGTCCCTTGATTGTTCATCGTCTGGCTCACGCATTGCGGGCCTGGGTCCTTGCTTCCTTGAAGAACCACCTTGGTACATTTTCCTAAACATATTTCCTCCTCTAAAACGTTTCCGAAATTTTCAGTAACTTCAAAATAAAAGTGAACCAAACTCAACAAAATTGATAGCAACTACTCCCACAAGTGCCTAGAGGCCATATCATGCATTAAAACTACTTTTGACCACATAAATTTGACATGCAAGCTCAAGAACAGGGTCACCTAAGCAGCAAAAATTTGCAGTGAATAAAGCACTAGAACAAAAACTAATTGGACCATTGGAGGAGTCACATACTGAAGAACAATCCCCAAAAGTAGTTTTGTGAGAGGAGCTTTGAGCAAGGAGATCGAAAATGGCAGCAAGATGAGCAAGAACTACGGTTTGAGCTGGCTAGTGATTTTTTGGGAGGAAGGAGTGTGTGGTGGCTGGAATAAGTCGAGGGGGGCCACCAGGGGCCCATGAGGCAGGGGGCGCGCCCAAGGGGGTGGGCGCGCCCTGGACCCTCATGGCTAGGTGCTGGCTCCCCTTGATGTGTTCTCAGTGCCAGATATTCTCCAATATTCCAGAAAAAATCATATTTAAATTTCAGGGCATTTGGAGAACTTTTATTTTTGAGGTATTTTTTATTGCACGGATAACTCAGAAAACCGACAGAAAATACTATTTTTGGTTTATTTAATATAAATAACAAAAAGTAAAAAGAGGGTACACAGAGTTGTGTTTTCTAAGTTCACCCATCTCATGCTCATCAAAAGGAATCCACTAACAAGGTTGATCAGGTCTTGTTAACAAACTCATTTCGAATAACATGAAACCGGAGAATTTTTGAATAACACTAGGTTACCTCAACGGGGATATGCACATCCCAAACAATAAGAATATCATATTTCTTCTTGACAGTAGGAAGAGGAAATTCAAAACCTCCAAAAATAATCGATGAAATTTTCCAATAGAATTCATACTGTGGACTGGAGGTTGTTTCCTCGAAAAGTGTACCGTATGCTCATTACCATTAACATGAAAAGTGACATTGCCTTTGGTGCAATCAATAACAGCCCTTGCAGTATTCAAGAAGGGTCTTCCAATAATAATGGACATACTATCGTCCTCGGGAATATCAAGAATAACAAAGTCTGTTAGAATAGTAACGTTTGCAACCACAACAGGCACATCCTCACAAATACCGACAGGTATAGCAGTTGATTTGTCGGCCATTTGCAAAGATATTTCAGTGGGTGTCAACTTATTCAGATCAAGTCTACGATATAAAGAGAGAGGCATAACACTAACACCGGCTCAAGATCACATAAAGTAGTTTTAACATAGTTTCTTTTAATAGAGCATGGTATAGTTGGTACTCCTGGATCTCCAAGTTTGTTTGGTATTCCACCCTTAAAAGTATAATTAGCAAGCATGGTGGAAATTTCATCTTCCGGTATCTTTCTCTTATTAGTCACAATATCTTTCATATATTTAGCATAAGGATTCATTTTAAGCATATCAGTCAAACGCATATGCAAAAAGATAGGTCTAATCATTTCAGCAAAGCGCTCAAAATCCTCAACATCCTTTTTCTTGGATGGTTTAGGAGGAAAAGGCATGGGTTTCTGAACCCATGGTTCTCTTTCTTTACCGTGCTTCCTAGCAACAAAGTCTCTCTTATCATAACGTTGATTCTTTGATTGTGGGTTATCAAGATCAACAATAGGTTCAATCTCTACATCATTATTATTTCTAGGTTGAGTAGCAACATGAACATCATCATTAACATTATCACTGGGTTCATGTTCATTACCAGGTGGTGTTTCAGGATCAGAGATAGAAATATCATTAGGATTCTCAGGTGTGTCAACAACAGGTTCACTAGAAGCATGCAAAGTCCTATCATTTTTCTTTTTCTTCCTTTTAGAAGGACTAGGTGCATCAATGTTATTTCTCTAAGAATCCTGCTCAATTCTCTTAGGGTGGCCCTGAGGATACAAAGGTTCTTGAGTCAATTTACCTCCTCTAGTTGCAACTCTAACAACAAAGTCATTATTCTTACTATTCAATTCATCGAGCAAATCATTTTGAGCTTTAAGTACTTGTTCTACTTGAGTGGTAACCATAGAAGCATGTTTACTAATAAGTTTAAGTTCACCTTTAACACTAGCCATATAATCACTCAAGTGTTCAATCATATAAGCATTATGTTTCAATTGTCTACCAAATTAAGCATTAAAGTTTTCTTGTATAACAATAAAATTATCAAATTCATCCAAACATTGGCTAGCAAACTTAGCAGGAGGGATTTCAGCTTTATCATATCTATAGAGAGAGTTTACCTTTACTACTTGTGTCGGGTTATCGAGACCGTGTGTCTCTTCAATAGGTTATGAATTAAGACCATGTATTTCTTCAGCAAGAAGTAAATTCTTAACATCTTCAGCTTTTATACCTTTTTCTTTCATAGATTTATTTGCCTCTTGCATATCTTCAGGATTGAGAAATAGAATACCCCTTTTCTTCGGAGTTGGCTTAGGAGTTGGTTCAGGAAGTTTCCAGTTATTTTCATTAGTCAACATATTATTCAATAGAATTTCAGCTTGATCAACTGTTCTTTCCCTGAAAACACCACCAACACAACTATCCAGATAATCTCTAGAAGCATCGGTTAGTCCATTATAAAAGATATCAAGTATTTCATTTTTCTTGAGAGGATGATCACGCAAAGCATTAAGTAATTGGAGAAGCCTCCCCAAAGCTTGTGGGAGACTCTCTTCTTCAATTTGCACAAAATTATATATTTCCCTTAAAGCAGATTGTTTCTTATGAGCGGGGAAATATTTAGCAGAGAAGTAGTAAATCATATCCTGGGGGCTACGCACACAACCAGGATCAAGAGAATTAAACCATATCTTAGCATCACCCTTTAATGAGAACGGAAATAATTTAAGGATATAATAGTAGCGAGTTTTCTCATCATTAGTGAACAGGGTAGCTATATCATTTAATTTAGTAAGATGTGCCACAACAGTTTCAGATTCATAGCCATAGAAAGGATCAGATTCAACCAGAGTAATTATCAGGATCAACTAAGAAATCATAATCCTTATTAGTAATAAAGATAGGTGAAGTAGCATAAGCATGATCATATTTCATTCTAGCATTCAAAGACTTTTCTTTAAGGTTAGCTAATAATTTCTTAAGATCACTTCTATCATTGCAGGCAAGAAAGTCTCTAGCAGTTTCTTCATCTTTTGTCCTACCCTCCCGTGGCAGCGGGGTCCTATTGGAAACTTAGGGATATTAAGGCCTCCTTTTAATAGAGTACCGGACCAAAGCATTAACACATGGTGAATACATGAACTCCTCAAATTACGGTCATCACCGGGAGTGGTTCCGATTATTGTCACTTCAGGGTTGCCGGATCATAACACATAGTAGGTGACTATAGACTTGCAAGATAGGATCAAGAACTCACATATATTCATGAAAACATAATAGGTTCAGATCTGAAATCATGGCACTCGGGCCCTAGTGACAAGAATTAAGCATAGCAAAGTCACATCAACATCAATCTCAGAACATAGTGGATACTAGGGATCAAACCCTAACAAAACTAACTCGATTACATGATAAATCTCATCCAACCCATCACCGTCCAGCAAGCCTACGATGGAATTACTCACACACGACGGTGAGCATCATTAAATTGGTGATGGAGGAAGGTTGACGATGACGATGGCGATGGATTCCCCTCTCCGGAGCCCCGAACGGACTCCAAATCAGCCCTCCTGAGAGAGTTTAGGACTTGGCAGCGGCTCTATATCGTAAAACGCGATGAATCCTTCTCTTTGATTTTTTTCTCCCCATACACGAATATATGAAGTTGGAGTTGAGGTCGGTGGAGCGTTAGGGGGCCCACGAGGCAGGGGGCGCGGCCAGGGGGGTAGGCGTGCCCCCACCCTCATGGACAGGGTGTGGGCCCCCTGGCGTGGATTCTTCTTCCAGTATTTTTTATATATTCCAAAAATAATCACCATTGATTTTTAGGTCATTCCGAGAACTTCTATTTCTGCACAAAAATAACACCATGGCAATTCTGCTGAAAACAGCATCAATCCGGGTTAGTTACATTCAAATCATGCAAGTTAGAGGCCAAAACAAGGGCAAAAGTGTTTGGAAAAGTAGATACGTTAGAGATGTATCACCTACATATATGCGGTATTTACCTATCATTCCAAGTAAATTTTCATGTGCCAAACTCTAAACCTTCAAATAATAATTTGTTTTGTATGCCCAAACCGCTCATGTAGCGACTGGGGGCTATTAGTATCTTCAATGCTAGGTGGGTTATTTATTCCCACGATGAATGTTTATTCACTTGTCACTCATGAGAAAGTGGCTGGTACTCGGGATGCCCAGTTCCATGCTCAAAATCAAATCAAAATATAATAATCAAACAAAACTCCCCCATGACTATTGTTGGTATGGACGGTACCCGTGGATTCGGCTAGTCGTGGAGTCTGATTGTTGGTGGAGGGGTGATACGTCTCCAATGTATCTATAATTTTTGATTGTTCCATGCTATTATATTATCTGTTTTGGATGTTAATGGGCTTATTTATACACTTTTATATGATTTTTGGGACTAACCTACTAAACCAAGGCCTAGTGCAAATTGCTATTTTTTGCCTATTTCAGTGTTTCGCAGAAAAGGAATATCAAACGGAATCCAAACGGAATAAAACCTTCGGGAGAGTTATTTTTGGAACAAACGTGATCCAGGGGACTTGGAGTGGATGTCAAGAAACCAACAAGGAGGCCATGAGGCAGGGAGGCGCTCCTGCCCCCCTGGGCGCGGCCTCCACCCTCATGGGCCCCTCATGGCTCTACCGACCTACTTCTTCCTCCTATATATATTCATATACCCCGAAAACATCCAGGAGCACCACGAAACACTATTTCCACCGCCGTAACCTTCTGTACCCTATAGATCCTATCTTGGGGCCTTTTCCGGAGCTCCGCTGGAGGGGCAATTGATCACGGAGGGCTTGTACATCAACACCATAGGCTCTCCAATGATGTGTGAGTAGTTTACCTCAGACCTTTGGGTCCATAGTTATTAACTAGATGGCTTCTTCTGTCTCTTTGGATCTCAATACAATGTTCTCCTTGATCTTCTTGGAGACCTATTTGATGTAACTCTTTTTGCGGTGTGTTTGTCAAGATCCGATGAATTGGGGGTTTATGATCAAGTTTATCTATGAACAATATTTGATTCTTCTCTGAAATCTTTTATGTAGGATTGGTTATCTTTGCAAGTCTCTTCAAATTATCAGCTTGGTTTGGCCTACTAGATTGATCTTTCTTGCAATGGGAGAAGTGCTTAGCTTTGGGTTCAATCTTGCGGTGTCCTTTTGTAGCGACCCGACCTTAAACGGTCAAGTCTCCGTGCTTCAGTGTCATCCCTGGATAGGTAATGCTGACACACACAGTACTCGAAGGATTTATAACAGAGTAGCAATCACACACTTATTACATCGAATGTCTCCAAAAGAGAACTTATTATAATAAATATGGCTTAAGTCCATCTAATACGTTAATAGCGGAAGGCTTGGAAGATAAAGTGAGTCCATCAACTCCAACGACATAGCTGAGCTGCACAGCAACGACCTAGCGAACCTTACTCCTCATTTGAAAAGTCTGCAACATGATACGTTGCAGCCTGAAAACGGGTCAGCACATGGAATATGCTGGCAAAATAACATAGTAGAGCAATGAACAGAAATAGGCTATCACTATATGCATATATGGCTGGTGGAGGCTCTATGGTTATATAGTTTTTGCGAAAAGCCAATTTTTCCCTACAACAAAGGAATAAATTTTATTTAACTATCATGGTGGTTGAAACATCATTGAGAAGGTTACTCCAACTCAATACCAATTAAAAGTAATTATCAACCCAACAATTTAATTAAGAGTGATGAGATACAATAGGAAAATCCAAGTACTAGATACTCAAGATGTCCATAACCGGGGACACGGCTAACCATGATTAGATTGTACACTCTGCAGAGGTTTGCGCACTTTTCCCCACAAGACTCGATCTCCTCCGTTGGATTTCTCGCACTACATGGTGTTTGAGAAATGGATGACCGAAACACTAACTCTTTACACTGGGTGGACAGTTACACCTACTTTTCCCTACATCTGCTAGCCCACCACTGAGAGATGTCATGCAACATACTCAGCTATGCCAGAGCCCATAATGGCTTGTGTCTGCACACGGAAGTTTCTAGCATGAATAATCTTATGATCCCTTTGAGCCTGGGTGGCGAACCATAGGATGATCACACGGGTACTCCAGGATATCATAGGACAACACTGGATTCTCTAGGTGCCCAAACAAGCCAATCCACCCAGATGTGCATTAAAGTTTCCACCTTAAGTTGAACCATTAATTAGCATCTCACATCTGTCATGGATACACTCAGACCCAATCCACGTCTACGAGCATAGCATGGCAATATAAGCAGAATGTAGAAATAACTCCCAAGGTTTGATAACAAAACAGGGCATTAGGTTCTACCTCATCAACTACTCCCCAAACCCACAAGTTAATCACATCCTAATCATGCAGTGTTTGCGGATTGGAACTAATGCATAAAAATTGGGTATGAAAAGAGTATGAGCAATGTGTTACTTACCTTGCTGACGATCCGCAAAACCGAGGGACTTGTAGTAGCATGCTTCGCACTCCGGGTGTTCTATCGCAGACAAACAATAGCATACATAAGCAATCAAGCAAATATGCACAGATAAAACTCAAATAAGAAGAATTAACTAGAAAGTTCAACTTAAGAACTCCGGTTTGCAAAAAGAATCAAATTGAACGGAGCAATGAAACACAAACTGCGAAAGAAACAAGATCTGATTACTAATCTGGACTAAAGTCAAATTTCACAGTACCAAAATCTTGTTCAAGTTGGTTAAACGAAAAGAGGGCTTCGAGACGAAGATCTAGGCGCTTAAATCGCCTGATGCCGATAAACAGGCGAAAAGGAAAACTAAAACGAAAGTCGGTTCAGAAATCACGATAAAAAATAATCGCGGAAAACCCTAGAAAAAGAAAAACGGACGAACAGGCTAACGAACGAACGTTCGTTGTCTGTGACTAACGGGCGAAAACCGTTCATTAAAATGAATGTACGGACGAAGGACCGCTGAATAAACTAAGACGAGAAAACCAATGAATTGGTCTAAAAAACACAACTAGGTTTCTTTTAAACGACGGTTTTTACCTAAACCAAAAAAAACCCCAAATGGCGAGATTTGCGAAATCCGGCGCGGCTTCGGTGGCTTTCGGTGAGCGGGCGGCGGCGGGGTGCAGCGCGGGGCGGCGGAGGGCGGCGCGGCAACGGCTCGGAGACGGCGCAGCAGCAGGCGGCGGCGTGCGGCAGCGGCGCGACGCGGCGGGGCTGGCGGCACGACTTGCGGGGGCTGGCGGCGGTGGCGGCTTGGGGCTCCAAGGGGGGCCCAGGTTCGGCTTTGAAAGGGGGGAGGCGGCTTGTAGGAGGGGGCGAGGCCATGGCGGCGGTGGCGGCTCGGACTCCCTCGAGGAGTCCGGCTCGGAGACGACGGCGGCGTGGGGCTGGCTGGGCCAGCTGGGCTGCGGCCCAGTTCGATCCGGCGGGCTTTCCCTTTTTTTAACATATTCCGCCGAAAAGAAATCCAAGAAAAAAAATCTAAAAATACCAAAACAAATTTTCACCATCTAAATAGAATATTTAAAACAAGGTGAACATTTTCTTGGCCTAAAATGTAATTTTTGAAAAATGCGTATTTTTTTCCTATGCAAATAAAAATAGCAATAAAATCCGAATAAAATCAAAAAGTTGATTTTAATATTTTTCCTCCAATATTTCATTTATTTTGGAGAAGTCATATTATCTCCTCTCATATATTTTAATATGAAATATTTTCGGAGAGAAAAATAATGAAACAACTGATCCTCGTTTCGATATTTGATAATATTCAAATATGAAAACCATGAAATCCCCAACTCTCTTCGATGGTCCTTGAGTTGCTTAGAATTTTGAGGATCGCGAAACGAAAAGCAAATAAAATATGATATGCATGAATGACCTATGTATAACATTCCAAATTGAAAATTTGGGATGTTACAAACCTACCACCCTTAAGATGAATCTCGCCCTCGAGATTTGGGTTTGCTAGGAAATAGGTGTGGGTGGTCTTTGCGAAGATCATCCTCTTGTTCCCAGGTAGCTTCATCCTCGGTATGGTGGCTCCACTGAACTTTGCAAAATTTGATATCCTTGCTGCGAGTAACTCGGCTAGCAAACTCTAGAATCTTGACAGGCTTCTCCTCACACATCAAATCATTGTCCAACTGAATTGCTTCCAGGGGCATTGTATCTCTCAGACGAATATCGGCCATCTCCGCATGACACTTCTTCAACTGGGAAACATGAAACACATCATGTACTCCTGATAGTCCTTCGAGTAACTCCAACTTGTAGGCAACTCCCATGCGTTCCAAAACATGGTATGGTCCCACAAATCTCGGGGCTAATTTCCCCTTAACACCAAAATGTTTAACACCTCGAAGAGGTGATACTCGCAGATACGCTCTATCTCCGATTTCATAGACTACCTCCTTGCGTTTTGAATCTGCATAACTCTTCTGTCGGGACTGAGCTACCTTCAGTCTATCTCGAATTAGCTTAACCTTCTCTTCAGACTCCTTAATCAAATCTGGTCCAAACAACTGGCGGTCTCCAACTTCATCCCACATCAACGGCGTCCTGCACCTTCTTCCATACAGGGCTTCAAACGGTGCCATCTTCAAACTGGCGTGGTAACTATTGTTGTATGAGAACTCCGCGTAGGGCTGATTGTCATCCCAACTAGATCCATAATCTAGCGCACAAGCTCTCAACATGTCCTCCAGAATCTGATTGACTCTCTCGATATGTCCATCTGTCTGCGGGTGAAAAGTTGTACGGAACTCCAGTCTGGTACCCAAGGTCTGGTGCAACTGATGCCAAAATTTTGAAGTAAACTAAGTTCCTCTATCTGACACGATGGTCCTCGGAACCCCATGCAGACATACGATCCTGGTCATGTATATCATGGCCAACTTCGCACTTGTATACGTGGTTTCTACGGGGATAAAGTGAGCCACTTTCGTCAAGCGATCAACTACTACCCATATAGAATCATATCCTGATTTGGTCCTGGGAAATCCGGTGATAAAATCCATGCGAAGCTTATCCACTTCCATTCGGGTATGACATAGGTTGTAGCAATCCTGCTGGCTTCTGATGTTTTGCCTTCACTCTCTGACATACATCACAGACGGCTACATACTCGGCAATATCCTTATTCATACCAGTCCACCAGAAATGTTCCTTCAAATTCAAATACATCTTGGTGTTTCCGGGGTGTATTGAGTATGGTAGGTCATGAGCTTCCTGTAGTATCAACTTTCTGATCTCTGCATTATTGGGCACATATATATGGTCCTCAAACCACAAGGTGTCGTGCTCATCCTCACGAAACCCTTTGGCTTTCCCTTCACTCATCTTCTCCTTTATCTCAGTGATATCTTTGTCATCCTTCTGAGCTTCTCGAATCTTTTCCAATAGTGTTGATTTAACCTCCAATGTTGCCAAAAACCCTTTAGGAACTATTTCCAATCGAAGTTCCCTAAAATCCTCGGCTAACTCCTTTGGCATCCCTCCTCTTACGAGGGTGTTGACATAACTCTTACGGCTCAAAGCATTTGCTACGACATTGGCCTTTCCTGGAAGATAATGCAGCTTCATATCATAATCCTTTATGAGTTCTAACCATCTCCTCTGCCTGAGGTTCAGCTCCTTCTGTGTGAAGATGTACTTCAAACTCTTGTGATCCGTGTATACATCGCAACGGTTTCCGATGAGAAAATGTCTCGAAGTCTTCAACGCATGTACTACGGCAGCCAACTCCAAATCATGCGTGGCATAATTTAACTCATGCGGTTTCAGTTGTCGTGAGGCATACAGAACAACTCTTCTGTCCTGCATCAGTACTCCTCCAAGTCCTATGCGAGAAGCATTGCAATACACTTGGAAGTCCTTGCGTATATCCGACAGAATCAACACTGGGGCTATAGTCAAAGGTTTCTTCAACTCCTAGAAACTTGCTTCACATTCTTCAGTCCAATGGAATTTGGTGTCCTTCTTCAACAACATAGTCATAGGCTTCACAATCTTAGAGAAATTTTCAATAAATCTCCGATAATATCCCGCGAGTCCAAGAAAACTGCGGATCTCTCCAACTGAGGTGGGTGCCAACCACTTAGTGACTGACTGAACCTTGGTTGGGTCCAATTCTATACCCTCTCCTGATATAACATGTCCAAGTAATCCAACTTCCTTCAACCAAAACTCACATTTGCTAAACTTGGCATACAACTGATGTTCCCTCAGCTTCTTGAGAACTAAACGTAAATGTTCCTTGTGCTCCTCTTCACTCTTCGAGTATACCAAGATATCATCAATGAACACCAGAACGAACTTATCCAAGAACTCCATGAACACCTTGTTCATCATACTCATGAAATAAGTAGGGGATTTAGTCAATCCAAAAGACATGACCGTATACTCATACAGCCCGTACCTTGTGGTGAAAGCTATCTTAGGTATATCCTTCTCTCGAATCTTCAGCTGGTGATATCCTGATCGCAGATCGATCTTCGAAAACACTTTAGCTCCTGTCAACTGGTCAAATAAATCATTGATCATCGGTAGGGGGTACATGTTCTTAATCGTCACTTCATTCAACGCACGATAATCAACAACCATTCATAGAGACTTATCCTTCTTCTCAACCAAAAGCACTGGGCTCGCCATGGTGATGAACTCCTTCAAATATAACCTTTCTCCAACAAATCCTTAATCTGCTTCTTGATCTCTTCTGGATCATTTGCGGGCATTCGGTAGGATCTCTTTGATATTGGCCCGGTACCTGGCAATAGCTCTATCAAAAACTCGATGTCTCGATCAGGTGGCATGCCTGGTAGCTCCTCTAAAAAAACATCTGGGTAATCCTTCACTACAGGCACTTCCTCCTGAACAACTCCCGTGAGGGTATTTACTTGGCTCCTCCTAGGCGCATGCCTAGATACATACTTAATCCTTTTTCCCTCCGGGGTGGTGAGAAAAATTTACTTACTTGCACAATCGATGTTTCCCCCATACATCGATAGCCAATCCATTCCCAGTATCACATCCAATCCTTGTGACTCCAAAATTATCAAGTCTGAGGGGAAAACATGGCTTCCAATGGCTAATGGCATCTGAAAACATCCATTGCTTGCCATATGCTCAGCTCCGGGTGAGGTTACTATCATAGGTGTCCTAAGAACTTTAGTGGGTAGTTTATACTTATCCATGAATCCCCTTGATATGTATGAATGCGATGCACCAGTATAAAAAAGAACGATTGCAGTAAGTGACTTAACCAAAAACTTACCGATAACTGCATCAGGCTGCTCCTCAACCTCCTCCACGTTCACGTGGTTCACTTGTCCCCTATTGAAAGGGTTGGGCTTCTTCCCAGCGCTTCCATTACCATTCCCATTCTTCGCTTCAGGGCACTCGGTGGCGTAGTGTCCAGTCTTCCCGCACTTGAAACAAGCAATGTGACTTAGGTCCTTCTTGGCGGGTGTGGCTGGGTTAGAGCGGTTCTGATTACTACCTGCTCCATTCCCATTTCCATTCTTGGGGCCACTATGGTTGTGAGAACTCCCTCCATTGTGAGTGTGACCTCCATGGTTATGGACAAGTCCTCCCGAGTTCGGGGTTAAACAAGGCTTCTACTGAGCTCCTGAGCTGTACCTTCCTTGTCCATACTTCCTTTTGCGGCTCTCAATTTGCTGCTGCTTCCCTTCAATCATAAGAGCCTTGTCTACCAACTCCTTGTAGTTGTTAAATGTTGCCACCATCAACTGCATGCTCATCTCATCATTTAGCCCTTCCATAATATTCTCCTGCTTTGCGACATCTGTGGCCACATCATCAGGGGCATAACGAGATATCTTACTAAATTCATCCACGTACTGCCCCAGAGTATGGTTCCCTTGGCATAAGTTGCGAAACTCTCGCTTCTCCATGCTCATAGCTCCTGCTGAGACGTGGGCTGTGCAGAATGCTTGCTGGAACCAGTCCCATGTAACAGTGGCTATGGGATAGGTGACGGTGTAATTCTCCCACCATGAGGCTGCTGGTCCATCCAATTGGTGTGCGGCAAAACGCACCTTCTCTGCATCAGTGCAACCAGCGGTGGTCAACTCCCTTCCTATCCGGCGTAGCCAATCATCCGCAACTATTGGCTCGGTGCTACTAGAAAACACCGGCGGCTGTAACCTCAGAAAACGAGCTAAGTTGTCAACTGGTGGTGGTGGCGGTGTGTTGTTGTTGTTGTTTTTGTTGTTGTTGTTGTTGCTGCCTTGGTTTTGAACTAACAACTGCATCAAGGTATTCTGCTGCTTGATCAACTAAGTGAGCTCCGGTGGAAAGGTAAATCCGGGGTCACGTCTCGGAGGCATCTGGGGTTTTAGAGGGAAGATAATAGAATAGAATGAGGTCTAGTGAGGAAACACTACCCATATGCACATGAGACAAACACAATCATATCACTCAATCAATCAAGAAAGAGCATACAATCGGTCTAGAACTATCATTACAAAAGTGGTCGGACTATACTTTATACATGGTGGAATACTACTACTAATATGGTGGTCGACTAGAAATTTTGATCGGTCGAAGACTCCATGATATCTGCTCCAGCTTCGTCTTCAAAGTCATCATCACTGTTGTCGGGGTCGGAGTCGGTGTCGTCGATGATGATGTAGTCTTCAGAATGAATCTCCTTAGGTTCGTCGTCTTCTCCTCCTGGCGCGGTGTCTCCCATGAATACTCCCAGCTTCCTTCTCAGATCGTCATTCATCTCCACTAGTATCGTCATCTCCTCCTCGTATCCATCGCATGTAGACTTGAGTTCTTCTTCAAGCTCAGTGATCCTTGTCATTGCCTTCTTCAAATATATCATGCCTGCGCACATCTGATTCTCCTGGCGACGAATGTGCTGGTTTAACTCCTGGATGAAAGCTGCGATTGATCTATCCTTCCTAGTGTTGATCATCTCCTATTGCTCATCTCGGCGCCCACAAATCTAGTAGATAGTATCCTTAAGCTCCTTATGGTAAACTTCTCCAATGCGTCCTATGGTGATGTGGGCTGCCATACTCTTTCCTAGACTCCAGGTTGGTGCATCAAAGGAAAACTCTATGGGCTTAGTGACAGGTGTGAATGTCCTTGCTGGAACTTGAACTTGAATCATCCAGCGCTCCTCTTCTGGTAAAGTAGCATTGTAAGTTCCGGTGAAGCTTGGTATTCCAATGTTTAGGTACTTAGTGACTTCCTTCAAGTGTCGTCCAAAAGGTGCTTCTTCATCCGGTTGTGCAAACTTGTTACTTGCATCCGCCATCCTAATGAGTAGAAAATGGAGAGGCGTCAGAAATATGAAGAGAGTAGTGATCTAGGGCTTTAGCTTAGTGGTCGTGTCCTACACTCAGCGTGTGCTCTGATACCATCTTGTAGCGACCCGACCTTAAACAGTCAAGTCTCTATGCTTCAGTGTCATCCCTCGATCGGTAATGCTGACACACAGAGTACTCGAAGGATTTATAACAGAGTAGCAATCACACACTTATTACATTGAATGTCTCCAAAAGAGAACTTATTACAATTAATATGGCTTAAGGCCATTTAATACGATAACAGCGAAAGGCTTGGAAGATAAAGTGAGTCCATCAACTCCAACGACATAGCTGAGCTACACGGCAATGACCTAGCGAACCTTACTCCTCGTCTGAAAAGTTTGCAACATGATACGTTGCAGCCCGAAAACGGGTCAGCACATGGAATATGCTGGCAAAATAACACAGTAGAGCAATGAACAGAAATAGGCTATCACTATATGCATATATGGCTGGTGGAGGCTCTATGGTTATATAGTTTTTGCGAAAAGCCAATTTTTCCCTACAACAAAGGAATAAATTTTATTTAACTATCATTGTGGTTGAAACATCATTGAGAAGGTTCCTCCAACTCAATCCCAATTAAAAGTAATTATCAACCCAACAATTTAATTAAGAGTGATGAGATACAATAGGAAAATCCAAGTACTAAATACTCAAGATGTCCATAACCGGGGACACGGCTAACCATGATTAGATTGTACACTCTGCAGAGGTTTGCGCACTTTCCCCCACAAGACTCGATCTCCTCCATTGGATTTATCGCACTACATGGTGTTTGAGAAACGGATGACCGAGACACAGTCTTTCAGAAACACTAACTCTTTACACTGGGTGGACAGTTACACCTACTTTCCCCTACATTTGCTAGCCCACCACTGAAAGAGGTCATGCAACATACTCAACTATGCAAGAGCCCATAATGGCATGTGGCTACACACGGAAGTTTCTAGCATGAATAATCTTATGATCCCTTTGAGCCTGGGTGGCGAACCATAGGATGATCACAGGGGTACTCCGGGATATCCTAGGACAACACTGGATTCTCCAGGTGCCCAAACAAGCAATCCACCCAGATGTGCATTAAAGTTTCCACCTTAAGTTGAACCATTAATTTGCATCTCACATCTGTCATGGATACACTTAGACCCAATCCACGTCTACGAGCATAGCATGGCAATATAAGCATAACGTAGAAATAACTCCCAAGGTTTGATAACAAAACAGGGCATTAGGTTCTACCTCATCAACTACTTCCCAAACCCACAAGTTAATCACATCCTAATCATGCAGTGTTTGTGGATTGGAACTAATGCATAAAATTTGGGTATGAAAAGAGCATGATCAATGTGTTACTTGCCTTGCCGACGATCCACAAAACCTAGGGACTCGTAGTAGCACGCTTCACACTCCGGGTGTTCTATCGCAGACAAACAATAGCATACATAAGCAATCAAGCAAATATGCACAGATAAAACTCAAATAAGAAGAATTAACCAAAAAGTTCAACTTAAGAACTCCGGTTTGCAAAAAGAATCAAATCAAACGGAGCAACGAAATGCAAACTACGAAAGAAACAAGATCCGATTACTAATCTGGACTAAAGTCAAATTTTACAGTACCAAAATCTTGTTCAAGTTCGTTAAATGGAAAGAGGGCTTTGAGACGAAGATCTAGGCACTTGAATCGCCTGATTCCAATAAACGAGCGAAAAGAAAAACTAAAATGAAAATTGGATCAGAAATCGCGATCGAAAATTATCGCGAAAAACCCAAGAAAAAGAAAAACGGACAAACAGGCTAACAAACGAACATTCGTTGTCTGTGACTAATGGGCGAAAACCGTTCTTTAAAACGAACGTACGAACGAACGTCCGCTGAATAAACTAAACCAAGAAAGCCAACGAATCGGTCTAAAAAACGTAACTAGGGTTTTTTTAAAAACGGCGGTTTTTACCTAAACCGAAAAAAACCGAACGACGAGATTTGCGAACTCCGGCGCGGCTCCGGTGGCATTCGGCGAGCGGGCGGCGGTGCGGGCGACGGCGGGGTGCAACACGGGGCAGCGGAGGGCGGCGCGTCAACGGTTCGGCGGCGGCGCACCAGCAGGCGGCGAGCGGCGGCGTGCGGTAGCGGTGCGAGTCGGCGGGGCTGGCGGCGTGGCTTGCAGGGGCTGACGGCGGTGGCAGCTTGGGGCTCCAAGGGGGGCCCGGGTCTGGCTTTTAAAGGGGGAGGGGAGGCGGCTTGCAGGAGGGGCGAGGCCATGGTGGCGGCGGCTCGGACTCCCTCGAGGAGTCCGACTCGGAGACGACGGCGGCGCGGGGCTGGCTGGGCCAGTTGGGCCGCGGCCCAGTTCGGTCCGGCGGGCTTTCTCTCTCTTTTATTTACATATTCCGCCGAAAAGAAATCCTAGAAAAATAAAAAAAAATCTAAAAATACCAAAACAAATTTTCATCGTATAAGTAGAATATTTAGAACAAGGTGAACATTTTCTTGGCCTAAAATGCAATTTTTCGAAAATGCATTTTTTTCCTATGCAAATAAAAATAGCAATAAAATCCGAATAAAATCAAAAAGTTGATTTTAATATTTTTCCTCCAATATTTCGTTTATTTTGGAGAAGTCATATTATGTCCTCTCATATATTTTAATATGAAATATTTTCGGAGAGAAAAACAATAAAACAATTGATCCCCATATCGATATTTGATAAAATTCAAATATGAAAACCGTGAAATCCCCAACTCTCTCCGAGGGTCCTTTAGTTGCTTAGAATTTTGAGGATCACGAAACGATAAGCAAATAAAATATGATATGCATGAATGACCTACGTATAACATTCCAAATTGAAAATTTGGGATGTTACACCTTTCCCAGTGAGAGCAGGGGCAGCAAGGCACGTATTTTATTGTTGCCATCGAGGATAAAAAGATGGGGTTTATATCATATTGCTTGAGTTTATCCCCCTACATCATGTCATCTTGCCTAATGCGTTACTCTGTTCTTATGAACTTAATACTCTAGATGCATGCTGGATAGCGGTCGATGTGTGGAATAATAGTAGTAGATGCAGAATCGTTTCGGTCTACTTGTCGCGGACGTGATGACTATGTACATGATCATGCCTAGATATTCTCATAATTATGCATTTTTCTATCAATTGCTCGACAATAATTTGTTCACCCACCGTAATACTTATGCTATCTTGAGAGAAGCCACTAGTGAAACCTATGGCCCCGGGTCTATTCTCCTTTATATTAATCTCCCGTCAACATGCTATTTCTATTACCGTTTATTTTGCAATCTTTACTTTCAATCTATATCGTAAAATACCAAAAATATTTATCTTATTATTATTATCTCTATCAGATCTTACTCTCGTAAGTGACCGTGAAGGGATTGACAACCCCTTTATCGCGTTGGTTGCGAGGTTCTTATTTGTTTGTGTAGGTATGAGGGACTTGCGTGTAGTCTCCTACTGGATTGATACCTTGGTTCTCAAAAACTGAGGAAAATACTTACACTACTCTGCTGTATCACCCTTTCCTCTTCAAGGGAAAAGCAACATAGTGCTCAAGAGGTAGCAAGAAGGATTTCTGGCGCCATTGCCGGGGAGATCTACGCACAAGTCAAGACATATCAAGTACCCATCATAAACTCTTATCCCTTGCATTACATTATTTGCCATTTGCCTCTCGTTTTCCTCTCCCCCACTTCACCCTTGCCATTTTATTCACCCTCTTTTCCGCTCGCCTCTTTTTGTTTGCCTTTTGCTTGCTTGTGTGTTGGCTTGTTTGTCATGATGGCTCAAGAAATACTAAATTGTGTGATTTTTCCTATACCAACAATAATGATTTTATTAGCACTCTGATTGCTCCTCTTACCGATGTTGAATCTTGTGAAATTAATGCTGCTTTGCTGAATCTTGTCATGAAAGATCCGTTTCCGGCCTTCCTAGTGAAGATGCCGCTACCCATCTAAACAACTTTGTTGATTTGTGTGATATGCAAAAGAAGAAAGATGTGGATAATGATATTGTTAAATTGAAGCTATTTCTGTTTTCGCTTAGAGATCATGCTAAAACTTGATTTTCATCTTTGCCTAAAAATAGTACCGATTCTTGGAATAAGCGCAAAGATGCTTTTATCTCTAAGTATTTTCCTCTAGCTAAGATCATCTCCCTTAGAAACGATATTATGAATTTTAATCAACTTGATCATGAACATGTTGCACAAGCTTGGGAGAGGATGAAATTAATGATACATAATTGCCCTACACATGATTTGAATCTTTGGATGATTATACAATTTTTTAATGCCGGATTGAATTTTTCTTCTAGAAATCTTTTAGATTCGACCGTGGGAGGCACTTTTATGGAAATCACCTTAGGAGAAGCTACCAAACTCCTAGATAATATTATGGTTAATTATTCTCAATGGCACACTGAAAGGTCTACTTGTAAAAAGGTGCATGCTATAGAAGAAATCAATGTTTTGAGTGGAAAGATGGATGAACTTATGAAATTGTTTGCTAATAAGAGTGTTTCTTCTGATCCTAATGATATGCCTTTGTCTACTTTGATAGAGAATAATAATGAATCTATGGATGTGAATTTTGTTGGTAGGAATAATTTTGGTAATAACGCTTATAGAAGTAATTTTAATGCTAGGTCGTTTCCTAGTAATTCCTCTAATAATTATGGTAATTCCTACAACAATTCTTATGGAAATTATAATAAGATTCCCTCTGATTTTGAATCTAATATTAAAGAATTTATTAGTTTGCAAAAGAGTTTCAATGCTTTGATTGAAGAAAAATTATCTAAGATTGATGACTTGGCTAGGAACGTGGATAGAATTTCTCTTGATATTAATTCTTTGAAACTTAGATATATTCCACCTAAGCATGATATCAATGAGTCTCTGAAAGCTATGAGAATTTCCATTGATGAGTGCAAAGAAAGAACCGTTAGGATGCGTGCTAGAAAGATTGCTTTGTGAAAGCGTGTTCTTCTAGTTTTGATGATAATAAGGATGAAGATCTAAAAGTGATTGATGTGCCCCCTATTTAATCTTTGTTTTGCAATATGAATCTTGATAATTATGGTACTGGAGATGAGTCAACTTTAGTTAAAAGGCGTCCCAATGATTCGGAGTTTTTAGATCTTGATTCAAAAATTAACAAAAGTGGGATTGGAGAGGTCAAAACTTTACATAGCAATGAACCCACTATTTTGGATTTCAAGGAATTTAATTATGATAATTGTTCTTCAATAGATTGTATTTCCTTGTTGCAATCCGTGCTAAATTCTCCGCATGCTTACAATCAAAATAAAGCTTTTACTAAACATATCGTTGATGCTTTAATGCAATCTGATGAAGAAAAGCTTGAATTGGAAATTTCTATCCCTAGAAAACTTTATGATGAGTGGGAACCCACTATTATAATTAAAATTAAAGATCATGAATGCTATGCTTTACGTGATTTGGGTGCTAGCGTTTCCACGATTCGAAAAACTTTGTGTGATGTGTTAGGTTTCCGTGAATTTGATGATCTTTAAATTTGCACCTTGCGGATTCCACTATTAAGAAACCTATGGGAAGGATTAATGATGTTATTATTGTTGCAAATAGGAATTATTTTCCCATAGATTTCATTGTTCTTGATATTGATTGCAATCCTACATGTCCTATTATTCTTGGTAGGCCTTTCCTTAGAATGATTGGTGCAATTATTGATATGAAGGAAGGGAATATTAGATTCCAATTTCCATTAAGCAAAGGCATGGAACACTTTCCTAGAAATAAAATAAAATTACCTTATGAATCTATTATTAGAGCCACTTATGGATTGCATACCAAAGATGATAACACCTAGATCTATTGTTGTTTTTATGCCTAGCTAGGGGCGTTAAACGATAGCGCTTGTTGGGAGGCAACCCAATTTTATTTTATTTTCTTGTTTTTTGGTTCTGGTTAGTAATAAATAATTCATATAGCCTCTGTTTAGATGTGGTTTTATGCTTTTAGTTAGTGTTTGTGCCAAGTAGAACCTTTGGGAAGACTTGGGGAAAGCCTTTGCGATCTTGCTGTAAAAAAATAGAAACTTTAGCGCTCACGAGATTTGCTCCATTTTTACCGGAGAGTGAAATTAGGTTGATTCTTTTTGGAGATGATTAATAGCTAAATTCCTCACGTTCAGCAATTTATTTTATAATTTTTGGGGTTACAGAATTATTCTAAACCTATAGATTACTACAGACTGTTCTGTTTTTGACAGATTCTGTTTTTCGTGTGTTGTTTGCTTATTTTGATGAATCTATGGCCAGTATAGGAGGTTATGAACCATAGAGAAGTTGGAATACAATAGGTTTAACACCAATATAAATAAATAATGAGTTCATTACAGTACCTTGAGTGGTGGTTTGTTTTCTTATACTAACGTAGCTCATGAGATTTTCTGTTTAAGTTTTGTGTTGTGAAGTTTTCAAGTTTTGAGTAAAGATTTGATGGATTATGGAATAAGGGGTGGCAAGAGCCTAAGCTTGGGTATGCCCATGTCACCCCAAGGTAAAATTCATGGAAAACCAAAAGCCTAAGCTTGGGGATGCCCCGGAAGGCATCCCCTCTTTCGTCTTCTTCTATTAGTAACTTTAATTGAGGCTATATTTTTATTCACCACATGATATGTGTTTTGCTTGGAGCGTCTTGTATGATTTGAGTCTTTTATTTTTAGTTTACCACAATCATCCTTTCTGTACACACCTTTTGGTAGATACACACATGAAACGAAATTTATTAGAATACTCTATGTGCTTCACTTATATCTTTTGAGCTAGATAATTTTGCTCTAGTGCTTCAATTATATCTTTTAGAGCACGGTAGTGATTTTATTTTATAAAAATTATTGATCTCTCATGCTTCACTTATATCATTTTGAGTGTCCCCTTGAACAGCATGGTAATTTTCTTTGGTTATGAAACTAGTCCTAATATGATAGGCATCCAAGATGGGTATAATAAAAACTATCATAGAAAGTGCATTGAATACTATGAGAAGTTTGATACTTGATAATTGTTTTGAGATATAAAGGTGGTGATATTAGAGTGTGCTAGTTGAGTATTGTGAATTTGAGAAATAATTGTGTTTAAGATTGCAAGTCCCGTAGCATGCACGTATGGTAACCGTTGTGTAACAAATTTGAAACATGAGGTGTTCTTTGATTGTCTTCCCTATGAGTGGCGGTCGGGGACGAGTGATGGTCTTTTCCTACCAATCTATCCCCCTAGGAGCATGCGCGTAGTGCTTTGGTTTTTGATGACTTGTAGATTTTTGGAATAAGTATGTGAGTTCTTTATGACTAATGTTGAGTCTGTGGATTATACGCACTCTCACCCTTCCATCATTGCTAGCCTCTTCGGTACCGTGCATTGCCCTTTCTCACCTTGAGAGTTGGTGCAAACTTCGCCGGTGCATCCAAACCCCATGATATGATACGCTCTATCACACATAAACCTCCTTATATCCTCCTCAAAACAGCCACCATACCTACCTATTATGGCATTTCCATAGCCATTCCGAGATATATTGCCATGCAACTTTCCACCGTTTCATTTATGACACGCTTCATCATTGTCATATTGCTTTGCATGATCATGTAATTGACATCATATTTGTGGCAAAGCCACCATGCATAATTTATCATACATGTCACTCTTGATTCATTGCCCTTCCCGGTACACCGCTGGAGGCATTCATATAGAGTCATATTTTGTTCTAGTATCGAGTTGTAATCATTGAGTTGTAAATAAATAGAAGTGTGATGATCATCATTAATAGAGCATTGTCCCAAATAAAAAAGAAGGAGAAAGGCCTAATAAAAAATAAAGGCCAAAAAAAGGAAAATAAATAAAAGGGGAAATGCTACTGTCTTTTTTTCCACACTTGTGCTTCAAAGTAGCACCATGATCTTTATGATAGAGAGTCTCTTGTTTTGTCACTTTCATATACTAGTAGGAATTTTTCATTATGGAACTTGGCTTGTATATTCCAACAATGGGCTTCCTCAAATGCCTTAGGTCTTCGTGAGCAAGCAAGTTGGATGCACACCCACTTAGTTTCTTTTATTGAGCTTTCATACATTTATAGCTCTAGTGCATCTGTTGCATGGAAATCCGTACTCCTTGCATTGACATCAATTGATGGGCAACTCCCTAGCCCATTGATTAGCCTCGTCGATGTGAGACTTTCTCCTTTTTTTCCTTCTCCACATAACCCCCTATCATTATTCTATTCCACCCATAGTGCTATATCCATGGCTCACGCTCATGTATTGTGTGAAAGTTGAAAAAAGTTTGAGATTACTAAAGTATGAAACAATTGATTGGCTTGTCATCGGGGTTGTGCATGATGAGAGCATTCTTGTGTGATGAAAATGGAGCATGACCAAACTATATGATTTTGTAGGGATGAACTTTCTTTTGCCATGTTATTTTGAGAAGACATGATTACTTAGTTAGTATGCTTGAAGTATTATTATTTTTATGTCAATATTAAACTTTTGTCTTGTATCTCCCGGATCTGAACATTCATGCCACAATAAAGAAAATTACATTGAGAATTGTGCTAGGCATCATTCCACATCAAAAAATCTGTTTTTATCATTTACCTACTCGAAGACGAGCAGGAATTAAGCTTGGGGATGCTTGATACGTCTCCAACATATCTATAATTTTTTATTGTTCCATGCTATTATATTATCTGTTTTGGATGTTAATGGGATTATTTATACACTTTTATATTATTTTTGGGAGTAACCTACTAACCCAGGGCCCAGTGCAAATTGTTGTTTTTTTGCCTATTTCAATGTTTCGCAAAAAAGGAATATCAAACGGAATCCAAATGGAATAAAACCTTCGGGAGAGTTATTTTTGGAACAAAAGTGATCTAGAGGACTTGGAGTGGACGTCAAGAAACCAATGAGGAGGCCACGAGGCAGGGAGGCGCGCCCTTCACCCTCATGGGCCCCCCCGTGGCTCCACCGACCTACTTCTCCCTCCTATTTATATTCATATACCCCGACAACATCCAGGAGCACCACGAAACCCTATTTCCACCGCCGCAACCTTCTGTACCCAAGAGATCCCATCTTGGGGCCTTTTCCGGAGCCCCGCCGGAGGGGGAGTCGATCCCGGAGGGCTTCTACATCAGCACCATAGCCTCTCCAATGATGTCTGAGTAGTTTACCTCGGACCTTCGGGTCCATAGTTATTAGCTAGATTGCTTCTTCTCTCTCTTTGGATCTCAATACAATGTTCTCCTTAACCTTCTTGGAGATCTATTTGATGTAACTCTTTTTGCGTGTGTTTGTTGAGATCTGATGAATTGTGGGTTTATGATCAAGTTTATCTATGAACAATATTTGATTCTTCTCTGAAATCTTTTATGTATGATTGGTTATCTTTGCAAGTCTCTTTGAATTATCAGTTTGGTTTGGCCTACTAGATTGATCTTTCTTACAATGGGAGAAGTGCTTAGCTTTGGGTTCAATCTTGCGGTGTCCTTTCCTAGTGACAGCAGGGGCAGCAAGGCACGTATTGTATTGTTGCCATCGGGGATAAAAAGACAGGGTTTATATCATATTGCTTGAGTTTATCCCTCTACATCATGTCATCTTGCCTAATGCGTTACTTTGTTCTTATGAACTTAATACTCTAGATGCATGCTGGATAGCGGTCGATGTGTGGAGTAATAGTAGTAGATGCAGAATCGTTTCAGTCTACTTGTCACGGACGTGATGCCTATATACATGATCATGCCTAGATATTCTCATAATTATGCACTTTTCTATCAATTGCTCGATAGTAATTTGTTCACCCACCGTAATACTTATGCTATCTTGAGAGAATCCACTAGTGAAACCTATGCCCCCCGGGTCTATTCTCCTTTATATTAAGCTCCCGTCAACAAGCTATTTCTATTACCGTTTATTTTGCAATCTTTACTTTCAATCTTATATCATAAAAATACCAAAAATATTTATCTTATTATTATTATCTCTATCAGATCTCACTCTCGTAAGTGACCATGAAGGGATTGACAACCCCTTTATCGCGTTGGTTGCGAGGTTCTTATTTGTTTGTGTAGGTACGAGGGACTTGCGTGTAGTCTCCTACTAGATTGATACATTGGTTCTCAAAAACTGAGGGAAATACTTACGCTACTTTGCTGCATGACCCTTTCCTCTTCAAGGGAAAACCAACACAGTGCGCAAGAGGTAGCAAGGGGGAGTAAAAAGTTTACCATTCTATTTGGGAACCGCCTATAATGTATCTAGCATGGAAGATAGTGGCATCTCTTGGTTGTTATGTTGACAATGAAAGCATACCTCTCAAAATTATATTCATCTCTGTTTTAAAAGCTCAAGCTCCCGCACCTCTGCAAACCCCTGCTCCCATCTGCGAAGGGCCTATCTATTTACTATTGTTGAGTCATCATCCTCTTATAAAAAGCACCAGCTGGAGAGCACCACTGTCATTTATATGCTTTGTTTTTAATTGTTGTTGAGTATGAGTGTGACTGGATCTCTTTTTCCATGAATTATAATGTCTAGTCCATCCTTGATCTTCAGGGGTGCTCTGCATTTATGTTTTGCGGTCTCAGAAAGGGCTAGCGAGATACCATTCTGTCATATTATATCATGATTATTTTGAAAAAGTGTTGTCATCCGAGATTTGTTATTATTACTCGCTAGTTGATTATGCCATTGATATGAGTAAAAGTGAGACATAAATGTTATTGTGAACATGGTTAGTTCGTTATCTTTTCTAAAAACCTGAATATTGGCTAGACATATTTGCAACAACAAGATCAAACAGACTTTGTACAAGTTTTTCTTTATCACTTTCAGTTTGTCAACTGAATTTCTTGAGGAAAAGCAATGGGTTAAGCTTGGAGGAGTTGATACATCTCCATCGTATCTACTTTTCCAAAATCTTTTGCCCTTGTTTTGGACTCTAATTTGCATGATTTGAATGGAACTAACCCAGGCTGACGTTGTTTTTAGCAGAATTGGCATGGTGTTATTTTTGTGCAGAAATAGAAGTTCTCGGTTTGACCTGAAAATTTATGAAGAATTTTTGTGGAATATATAAAAAATACTGGCGCAAGAAGTTACCAGAGGGGGTCCACCCAGAGGCCACAAGCCTGGGGGCGCCCCCTGGAGCGCGCCTAGAGGGCTTGTGGCCGCCCTGGACCTCCTCCTACCCTAACTCCAACTATATATAACCCTATTCGGGGAGAGAAAAACAGAGAGAAGGATTAGCCATGTTTTACGATACGGAGCCACCGCCACCTGCCGTTCTTCATCGAGAGGGCTGATCTGGAGTCCCTTCGGGGCTCCGGAGAGGGGAATTCGTCGCCATCATCATCACCAAGCTTCCTCCATCACCAATATCATGAGGCCCGCCGTCGTGTGTGAGTAATTCCATCATAGGCTTGCTGGGCGGTGACGGGTTGGATGAGATTTATCATGTAATCGAGTTAGTTTTGTTAGGGTTTGATCCCTAGTATCCACTATGTTCTGAGATTGATGTTGCTATGACTTTGCTATGCTTAATGCTTGTCACTAGGGCCCGAGTTCCATGAATTCAGATCTGAACCTATTATGTTTTCATGAATATATTTGTGTTCTTGATCTGATCTTGCAAGTTGTAGACACCTATTACGATTTATGATCCGAATACCCCAAGGTGACAATAATTGGGATTCTTTCCGGTGATTGTCGTAGTTTGAGGAGTTCATGTATTCACTAAGTGCTAATGCTTTGGTCTAATTCTCTATTAAAGGGAGGCCTTAATATCCCTTAATTTCCATTATGACCCTGCTACCACGGGAGGGTAGGACAGAAGATGTCATGCAAGTTCTTTTCCATAAGCACGTATGACTATATACGGAATACATGCCTACATTATATTGATGAATTGGAGCTAGTTCTGTGTCACCCTAGGTTATGACTGCTACATGATGAATATCATCCAACAATATTATCATTGTCGATCCAATGCCTACGATCTTTTCACATATTGATCTTTGCTAAGTTACTTTCGTTGCTACTGTTGTTACAATCACTAAAAACTGCTATTGTCACTTTTGCCACTGTTACTGTTACTTCCATACTACTTTGCTACTAAATACTTTGCTGCAGATATTAAGTCTTTCAAGTGTGGTTGAATTGACAACTCAACTGCTAATACTCGTGAATATTCTTTGGCTCCCCTTGTGTCGAATCAATAAATTTGGGATGAATACTCTAGCGTTGAAAACTGTTGTGATTCCCTATACTTGTGGGTTATCAACGCCCGCGGCCATGCCCACGGCCGCACCCGCGCCCTCCTTTGTCGCGGTCGTTGGTTGGAGAAGCGGCTGGGCCTTTGCCTCGGTCGTTGGAGGCGTGATCAGGTACCCACTCAATGGGGACGCCACTAGACCCCTGTCCGATGGTGAGTGCAATGGTCGTGGCTTTGGGACGACCGTCCAAGCATGCTCGCTCGTTGGCCGATATCTCCTCCATGAGCAACCACGAGCGTGCTTGCACAAAGGTGGGAAAGGGAGATTGCATCGGCAGTAAGGTCACTGTCGGTGTCAAAACCGGCGGATCTCGGGTAGGGGGTCCCGAACTGTGCGTCTAAGGCGGATGGTAACAGGAGGCGGGGGACACGATGTTTACCCAGGTTCGGGCCCTCTCGATGGAGGTAATACCCTAGTTCCTTCTTGATTGATCTTGATGATATGAGTATTACAAGAGTTGATCTACCACGAGATCGTAGAGGCTAAACCCTAGAAGCTAGCCTATGGTATTATTGTATATTGTCCTACGAACTAAACCCTCCGGTTTATATAGACATCGGAGGGGGATAGGGTTACACAGAGTCGGTTACAAGGAAGGAGATCTACATATCCGTATTGCCAAGCTTGCCTTCCACGCCAAGGAGAGTCCCATCCGGACATGGGACGAAGTCTTCAATCTTGTATCTTCATAGTACAACAGTCCGACCAAAGGATATAGTCCGGCTGTCCAGAGACCCCCTAATCCAGGACTCCCTCAGTAGCCCCTGAACCAGGCTTCAATGACGATGAGTCCGGCGTGCAGATTTGTCTTTGGCATTGCAAGGCGGGTTCTTCCTCCGAATACCCCATAGAAGATTTTGAACACAAGGATAGTGTCCGGCTCTGCAAAACAAGTTCCACATACCACCGTAGAGAGAATAATATCTCCACACATCTAATCTGCTAACACGTTTAGCAACATGAAATCATGCCATGGCATGTCATTATTCGAACCGTTTTTCTCAACCAGCACTGCACATATCGCGAGGCGGTTTTCTTGACATGTCTTGTTGAAGCAGAGATTGTGTCCCCCTTATTACATGATTCTCCTCAATACAGACGTGGGTAACCCAATCGTGCCCGTTGGTATGACTCCTTGATTTTAGGCAAGTCCCAAACGGCCACAAGGGGGACGCTTGATATTCACCCTCTTTATAAAGAGGCCAAGGCCTGTCCTTTTTTCCCGCTCGTACTCAATTGAATCCTTCCCGCGCCTCGAGTTCCAACACCCAAGGCTCAGGTCAGGCACTTCGCACCTTCAACCATGTCCGGATCCAACCTTCAAGGTCGGTGGATGCCTTCCTCTGTCACAGAGGAAGACATCAAGAAGCTAAGAGAGGCCAGGTATTTGACCAGCGAAATCTCGCACAGGCTGCCTGCTCGAGGGCAGGTCATTCCAACTCCCGAACTCGGCGAGAGTGTTGTATTCATCTCTCACTTCCTCTGAGGGCTAGGCCTCACTCTGGATCCCTTTGTTAGGGGGCACATGTTCTATTATGGGCTGGATTTCCATGACCTGGCCCCGGATTCCCTCCTTCACATCTCGTCGTTCATCATCGTGTGTGAGGCCTTCCTCCGCATTACCCCGCACTTCGGCCTGTGGCTCAAGACTTTCAATGTGAAGCCGAAGATGATCGAGTGGTGTCACGCAGAGTGCGGAGATGCCACAATAAGCAAAAGCGCCGATGTTCCATGGCCAGAGGGTTCCTTCCCAGAGGTGTCCTGTTTATGGCAACATGAGTGGTTTTATATCACAGCTCCCTGAAGTACCAAGTGGGTAGCCGCCCCAGCCTTTCACTCGGGCCCCCACCACAACTGACGTCATGGATCAACAAGGGGCTGGACTGGGGGCTAGTAAATGATGTGCCGACATTGTAGAGTCGCATCAGAGATCTCTTAGAGAGAGATGTCAGCCTGGCCACAGTAATGCAAGTCATGCTAGTTCGTCGAGTCCCGCCTTGCAAACGTCGACCCCTCCGTATGTGGGAATTCAACCCGGAAGGACCGCGAACTATTCAGCATTTCCTTGGCATGACGCTCGAAGAGATGTATAAATTGTTCTTCAGACCACAAATAAAGTGTCTAGATGCCACCGAGGATGCGGGTCTGAGGTGTAATCGCCCGGATACCCCAGTAAGTAATCCCGTGGCCGAACACGCTGTCTTTTTATTTATCACAACATCATTATGAAAAGTCGCTCTTTGACCAGGACTGGGTAACAAAGGCGAAGATGGTTAGGTGTTCGGCCCCCCTTCCGAAGGCTCGACCGATCCAGTACTAGCCAAAATGCTTGAGCCGGTGCCTTATCAGGCACCCTCAGGGGAAGATAAAGGGGGGAAGAAGGAGGCTGAAAGCAGGCCTCACTCATTATTCATCCAAACCAGGGGAATTAGCGTCTCCATGAAGGAGGATAGCCAGGGAGAAGAATCTGAAATTCCCTCTCCCCAAGGAAGGAAGAGGACCACCTCTGAAAACCCAGAAACAAAGGTTTCCAAACAAGGGAAGAAATCTTCGCCAGAGGGTCCTGCCTCGGAGGGTACTCCTGCCGCACAGTGCCTGCAAGGGGATCAGCCCTCTACCGAGCTGTAAGTAAACAAAAAGTACTTAATAGTAAAAATATCCTACATTACCGAAGCATATATCTTGTAGTTCGGATCGTAGCCCTTCTCGACAGAGTTTGTCTTCGGGGGATCTTCTTCCGGAGTTGATGGAGAGCGAAACACCTCCCCATGCCACCCCGCCTCATGAGGCGGGCGACTGAAGTGTCATCGTGGAGGGTTTCTCCTGATCCGCCAAGGCCAAAGCGTAATCCTTCGGGCACCCAAAGTCCTCAGTATTCGGCTCCTAAAGAGATCAACAGAAAGAGTCCGGAACCGTCTGGTGTGCGATCGGACGCACTGAAGGATCTTCTGGAGCAAGCGGCCATCTCAGAAGTGCATCGTACGCTAATGGGTACGGTGATTGAGAGGATTTCATCCACTGAAAGCGGGTTGCATGAAGCTTTTATGAGTCTGCTGAAAGGCTTTGAGGTACGTCAAATAGTGTATGTTTTTGACAGTACCGCACACGTTAGGTGTGCCCTATGCAGATAGTAGCCACTGAGATTCTGGTTGCCGTCGAGAATGGCGGCAAACAGAGGATCATAGTCCCAGGTAATAATCAGGCCGCCTTCATGTACAGGTGGCTAGCCGAACTGGTGAGTTTGCCGAAATGAAGCGGCAACTTGATGTGACAGATGCCGACATCATGCTTGTCAACAAGCGGCTCAACAAGGCACAGGGTATGTGATTTCTCTGGTGATCGACACATAGTAAGAGGAGCATGATGCTTGTATCTTTAATATGTTGTGACTGTAGATGGAGCTGCCGCCGTGGAGACCCTTCGGGCGGAAGTTGCCCCAGCAAAGGAACAAGCCAGGAATAGTGATGCGGCCGCTCTAAAGGCGGTCGAAGAGCTAAGGGCCGAACAGGTTGCGCATTGCCAAAGCAAGGAAAAAATAGCCAAGATGGCGGTTGAGTTGAAAGATGCCGCCGACCATTACCATCTTCTTGAAAAAGAAAGCCGAGCGAAGGGGACGGACCTGGAGAAGGCCATGGTAGCAGCCAAGGAAGCCCGCTCTAAAATCAGAGCGGTGAAGGAGGAGCTGCGTCAAGCTAGAGATATCGCGGCTGGGAAGCCCTTTTTGTTGTGGACGAAGTTCGAAGATCCAAAGTATGCCCCTCTTTGTCAATTATGGAGTTTTGCAGACGCATACGTGGATTTGGCAGCCAGTGCTGCCAATGCGGCCGAGTACTTCAAGGATCAAAAAGATCGTGAAGTGGAAAGGCTATTCTGGTCATAGTTCCATGTTCCAGTGCGTCCGCTGCTGTTAAATGAGCGAATGGCCGAGTGGGCCGAGCTCCATAGGTTGTCCGGGCTTGCCATGAGGTCTGTTGTGGATCATCTGTGGCCGGAAGGGCCAAGGCCGAATAGTTATTTTAGTTTAGTGCAACAGTTCCTTGGTGCTGTGCCGCACATCGACGCTATGAAGAGGTCGGCGTGCATAGAGGGTGCACGTATGGCACTTGCCCGTGTCAAGATATACTGGGCAGAGATGGAGGCCACTGCTATTGCAACCCAGAGTTCGGCCGTAGGCTGAGTATCTGCCGAGCACTACTTTGAAGAAGTCCTTGAAGGCGCTCGTTCAATAGAGGCTTAGTGCTCGAAGAATATTATGTTCTAGTGACATGTATTCCCATTGTAAAAACAATGTTTTATTGAATTATAAAGGTTGTGTTTATACTTTTTCCTGAATGTATTATGATGCCTCCTGTGCGGCCGTTTATGTATATATGTATATAACCTGAAAGTTTGCAGTCGTCGGCTTCAGCCCCCATGCATATAATGCGGGGGTGTTCGCAAAAAACGCATATTCACACTTGATCCAACATGGGACTACTATATAGCCCCTGGTACCTCCACGCTATAGGTGGTGGCGCAGCGAATGAGGCAATCGGACTATATTGCTTTAACACTTTCACTTAGCCATAGGAGTTTGACGGTGGGACTACTATATAGCCCCTGGTACCTCCGCGCTCGTCCGAATATGGTGCATGTACGTACATGACCGGGAAACAGCCCTTCGTTAATGCGGAGGAATCCCGAAGATTCCGCTAAGTCATCGAGTGGTTGACTAGTCTCGTGCTTTATCATGAGAGTCAGTTTTCGGCTTTCTCTACTAAGGTGCTCATCCGGATGAACCAGGGAAAAATCGCAGTAGTTCTCCCGGTGCCGCCTTAGCCGATAGAGCGGAACGTAAGGTAGCAAAACACGGGAGTCGGGCAAACCCAACATTTGACAAAGACATGATTCGAAGCTGATGCATATAAGGCCAAACTCGCGACACCGAACACTCCCTAAGGTATTCGATCTTTATAACATATTCTGGGCTGAACAATGCCCTTAATAATAAACCCCGAGTGTCCAGGTACGTGCAATATTCTGACATGGCAAAATGCCAATAACGCCAGCATCCTTCTCGGTTGTATTGAGTATCCGGAGGATGTGAACAACAAGAGACAGTAAAAAAAAGGTTTACGCTGGGTCTTAATCTGAAAAGAAACCTTTGGGCGGGTCCCTGCTGCACGTATGTGCCTGTGTCTCCATTGTGCCGTGTCCTGGATGGGTGTAGCACAATTGTCATCTGTAAAAGAGAAGAACTTAGGTGAAAGTTGTCGTGCCAAAAAAATTGGTTATTCTCGATAAACCATTAAAATTCAAAATAAGTCAAGTTGAGCCGAACTAGCCCTGATTACACGCGGGAAGCCCCTGGTACCATCTATGAGGGTTTAACCATCAAACCAATATCTGGCATATCTAGTGACGCGCCGGACTCGTCTAACCGTGTCCGCGGTCTTGACGACCTGTCATTTATTCTGGTTGGTGAGGCCGTCTAGTGCTCGGCTGTTAAAGCCACCGCACGTTCTTCCGCGCGTAGAGAACGTTCAATATTTCCACTAACTGTGATGGTGCCACGTGAACCAGGCATCTTAAGCCCAAGAGAAGCGTAATGTGGTACCACATTAAAACGAGTGAATGCTGTTCTTCCGAGTAGTGCTTGATAGCCGCTTCGGAATGGAGCAATGTCGAAGTCTAACTTCTCACTTCGGTAGTTGTTGGATGAACCGAATACAACCTCTAGTATTAGAGAGCCCGTGGAGCGGGCCTCTGGGCCTGGTATTACTCGCTTGAAGGTAGTATTACTCTGGCTGATTTTTGTCGGGTCTATCCCCATTTTGCGGACTGTGTCCTGATATATCAGATTTAGACCACTGTCGCCGTCCATAAGGACTCATGTGAGATGGTATCCGTTTATTATTGGGTCTAACACCAAGGCAGCCAATCCTTCATGCGGGATGCTTGTCGGGTGATCGCTGCGATCAAAAGTGATCGGGAAGGCCAACCAGGGGTTGAACTTAGGGGTGACGGGCTCTACGGCGCGTATGTCTC
Source organism: Triticum urartu (assembly GCF_003073215.2). Classification (NCBI taxonomy): domain Eukaryota; kingdom Viridiplantae; phylum Streptophyta; class Magnoliopsida; order Poales; family Poaceae; genus Triticum; species Triticum urartu. Next base: position 136,714,238 of record NC_053028.1, on the reverse strand, counting down.
GGAGTGCATGTTTGCTTCTCCTCTTCGCCACGTGGATCATGTTTACTGTTTTAACCTCTGGTGGGAATTTTTTTGTCCTCCAGTGCTTTGCTGGCGAGGTTCGTCCTTGTCTTCGCTTGGTGTCTCCCTCCCCTTGTGTTCGGCGTTTAGCTTACCGGCCTGCTTGAAGACCCAGCATTCTCTGTGGGTGTGATTCGCAGGTTTATCGGGGGTGCCATCAGTCTGACATAGTTTGTCTAGAATCTTGTTTAGGCTGGACGGTCCATCTCTGCTGCCTTCGAAAGGCTTTTTCCACTGACCTGGTCGAGAGCCCCTGAATCCGGCGTTTACCGTCGTTTTATCTGGGCTATCTTCTTTATTTCGACGCTTTCTTTTACTGCGTCGTGGTTTTCCATTTCCATCCCTGACTTCGGATGTGCTTGGGTCGCTGGTTCTACTGCGGGTTAACCAGCTATCTTCGCCCGCGCAAAAGCGGGTCATGAGGCTTGTCAGGGCTGCCATTGTTTTCGGTTTTTCTTGGCCGAGGTGTCTGGCGAGCCATTCGTCTCGGACGCTGTGCTTGAAAGCTGCTAAGGCTTCGGCATCCGGCAGTCGACGATTTGGTTCTTCTTAGTGAGAAACTTGTTCCCAAGCTTTCGGGATGACTCTCCGGGCTGTTGAATTATACGACTTAAATCGTCTGCATCCGGAGGTCGGACATAGGTCCCTTGAAAATTAGCCCGAAAAGTATCCTCAAGCTCCTCCCAACTTCCAATTGATTTTTCAGGGAGGCTTTTCAGCCAGTGCCGAGCTGGTCCTTTAAGCTTGAGGGGCAAGTACTTGATGGCGTGGAGATCGTCTCCACAAGCCATGTGGATATGGAGGATAAAGTCCTCAACCCAGACTCCAGGGTCTGTGCTCCCATCGTATCCCTCTAAGTTCACTGGTTTGAATCCTTCTGGAAATTCGTGGTCCAGCACCTCATCGGTGAAACATAGGGGGTGTGCGGCACCCCTGTATTTGGATGTATCATGGCATTCGGATGGTTGTAGTATTCGGTTTTGATTTTGTGCCGGAGCGCACTTCCTAGATCCATAGATGGATCTGGTCATACTTGATTTTTGGCGCAAGTCCTCACGTAGATCGTGTGTTGACTTATGTGCGGCCTTGTTAGCCGCTCTATCGCGGCCACAAGGTGGTTGATCCGGCCGGTTGACCGTTTTATTTTTCGGTTGTGTGGGCTCAACGGCCTCATCGTCGAATTCAGGTAATAGCTTGCGCTTTGGGTAGCTCTTTGTGTGGTAACTTCCACCATACTTTTCTTCATTGTCGAGCACTTTGTTCCACCTGCTGTTGAGCGTATTTTGTGCGGCCTTAAGCCTTTGCTTCTGCTTCTTCAGACTCCTCACTATGGCAATAAGCCTTCTGTGGAGGTTCTCTTGTTCCAAGTGCCTTTCCGGGAGGATGTGTGCATCTTCGTCCGGACTATTTTCCTCCCCAGAGGGGGTTGATTAGGTTTATCCTCGGCGTCACCGTGTTCGGACATCGGATCCGTACTATGTTCACCGTTTGCAGTTTCATCGTGCTCTGCCGCTGGGTCAGTGTGGTCATCATTTCCTCTGGAGTCGACTCGAGTGTTATTTTCTCTTGCGCTGTTATCGATGTTTTTGCCGAGGCGGGATTTTGAGAGGCGCCTATGCCGACGCTTTGCTTGCTTCTTTAGGGAGCTATTCTTCGCTGCATCCTGCCGTTCTTCGTCATTGTTTTCTTTGGGTGTATCCACCATGTATATGTAATGTGGTGAAGTGGCTATCCAGCACCCTGTGGGCACTCGTTCCTGTTCCTCTCCTGCATCGTCGTCCATGCCGTCAATGTCTTCGGAATCGAAATTGAGCATGTCAGTTAAATCGTCGATAGAGGCTACTAAGTGGGTGGTGGGTGGGCAGCGAATTTCTTCGTCATTCGCATCCCATTCTAGCCGGACATAGTTCGGGCAAGGATCTCCTGACAAGGAGTGAGACCTTAATGAATTTAGCACGTCGTCGAAAGGTGAGTGCTGAAAGATATCCGCGGAGGTGAACTCCATGATCGGCGCCCAATCGGATTCGATAAGCACAGACGCAAGCGGCTCAGAGTCCATGGCTGGAGGCGAATCCAGTGGTTCGGCAACATGGCTCTTGTGAGGGGTGAAGTCAGTATCCGGCTCCATTGCCACTGAGAGTGCGACCTCCATGGCGGGGTCTATCCCCCCGTCCTCGGATGGTGCAATTTGCTTCAGATAGAGGGCCGGAGTAGTTGCAGGTGTGATCTCCCGAACACTATCCGACGGTAGAGTTACGTCATGCTCGTCCTGATTGTGCGGCGCACCTCACATGGGCTCGAATCTGTCGAAGATCAAGTCTCCGCGGATGTCGGTGGTGTAGTTTAAGTTTTCGAACCTGACCTGATGGCCAGGGGCGTAGCTCTCGATCTGCTCCAGATGGCCAAGCGAGTTGGCCCACAGTGCGAAGCCGCCGAATACGAAGGTCTGTCTGGGGAGGAAAACCTCACCCTGGACCGCATCGCTACCGATGATCGAAGGAGACATCTAGCCTTACAGTGACGGCACAGTGGAACTCCCAATGAAAGCACCAATGTCAGTGTCAAAACCAGTGGATCTCGGGTAGGGGGTCCCGAACTATGCGTCTAAGGAGGATGGTAACAGGAGGTAGGGGACACGATGTTTACCCAGGTTTGGGCCCTCTCGATGGAGGTATTACAAGAGTTGATCTACCACGAGATCGTAGAGGCTAAACCCTAGAAGCTAGCCCATGGTATGATTGTATATTGTCCTACGGATTAAACCCTCCGGTTTATATAGACACCAGAGGGGGCTAGGGTTACACAGAGTCGGTTACAAGGAAGGAGATCTACATATCCGTATTGCCACGCTTGCCTTCCACGCCAAGGAGAGTCCCATCCGGACACGGGATGAAGTCTTCAATCTTGTATCTTCATAGTCCAACAGTCCGGCCAAAGGATGTAGTCCGGCTGTCCGGAGACCCCCTAATCCAGGACTCCCTCAGTCACCATGACATGGTACTTACGGTTGAGCCCACGGATGAGTTGGAGAGTGAGGAACTGGTCGGAGATGTTCTCGTCGACGTACGGGAGTGCGTCGGCAAGGGACTTGATCCGCCTACTGTATTCAGTGATGAAGAGGTCGTCTTGGACAATATTGCGGAACTCTGCACCGAGGATGATGGTGCACCCGGGCTGGTTGTCCATGAAGAGGAGATGAAGCTGCGTCTAGATGTCATGGGCTATGTTGGTTGGAATGGTGACGACGTCCAAGAGATCCTCATCGACCACGCCGTGCATCCAGAGCACCATGGTCAAGTCATCGTTGTGCCGCACTGTGCTCTTACCGAATGGCTCGGTGGCGGCGTCCAGGTGATGCTGGACCTCATACTGGCAGGAGATGGTGTAGAAGAGCTGGCACTACTGAGTGTAGTTTCCCGCCTCGAGCTAAAGCTTGGAGGTGAAGTAGTGTGCGGTGGAGGGCGGGAGGCTGGCAAGAGAGGAAGGGCCAGCGTCGGAGCTGCTGACCCCGAGATGCGGGACGATGGCACCGCCCAGTGCGGGGTGGGGCACAGGAGTGCTGCAGGCGGTCCGAAGGATTCCTGTGGCAGGTGCATGATACGTCTCCTTCGTATCTACTTTTCCAAACACTTTTGCCCTTGTTTTGGACTCTAACTTGCATGATTTGAATGGAACTAACCCGGATAGACGCTGTTTTCAACAGAATTGCCATGGTGTTATTTTTGTGCATAAATAAAAGTTCTCAGAATGACCTGAAAATCAACGGAGATTATATTTGGAATATATAAAAAATACACCCACACCCTGTCCACGAGGGTGGGGGCGCGCCCCCTGCCTCGTGGGCCCCCTAATGCTCCACCAACCTCAACTCCAACTCCATATATTCGTGTTCAGGGAGAAAAAAATTAGAGAGAAGGACTCATCGCGTTTTACGATACAGAGCCGCCACCAAGCCCTAAACTTTCTCGGGAGGGCTGATCTGGAGTCCGTTCGGGGCTCCGGAGAGGGGAATCCGTCGCCATCGTCATCATCAACCTTCCTCCATCACCAATTTCATGATGCTCACCGCCGTGCGTGAGTAATTCCATCATAGGCTTGCTGTACGGTGATGGGTTGGATGAGATTTATCATGTAATCGGGTTAGTTTTGTTAGGGTTTGATCCCTAGTATCCACTATGTTCTGAGATTGATGTTGCTATGACTTTGCTATGCTTAATGCTTTTCACTAGGGCCCAAGTGCCATGATCTCAGATCTGAACCTATTATGTTTTCTTGAATATATGTGAGTTCTTGATCCTATCTTGCAAGTCTATAGTCACCTATTATGTGTTATGGTCCGTTAACCCCGAAGTGACAATAATCGGCACCATTACCTGCGTTGACCATAGTTTGAGGCGTTCATGTATTCACTATGTGCTAATGCTTTGGTCCAGTACTCAATTAAAAGGAGGCCTTAATATCCCTTTTTTCCAATAAGACCCCGCTGCCATGGGAGGGTAGGACAAAAGATTTCATGCAAGTTCTTTTCCATAAGCACGTATGACTATATTCGGAATACATGCCTACATTACATTGATGAACTAGAGCTAGTTCTGTGTCACCTATGTTATAGTTGTTGCATGATCGACCGCATCCGACATAAGTGGCATCACCGATCCAATGCCTACGAGCTTTTCATATATTGTTCTTCGCTTATTTACTTTTCCGTTGCTACTGTTACAATTACTATAAAACAAAAAATATTACTTTTGCTTCTTTTACCACTACTATCATATTACCTTGCTACTAAACACTTTGCTGTAGATATTAAGTTTCCAGGTGTGGTTGAATTGACAACTCAGCTGCTAATACTTGGGAATATTCTTTGGCTCCCCTTGTGTCAAATCGATACATTTGGGTTGAATACTCTACCCTCGAAAACTGTTGCGATCCCCTATACTTGTGGGTTATCAGCTCAGGGGCGAGGTGGACTACACAGGGGGCCGAGGAAGACAAGGAAGGGACCGCCATGACCTCGGGGACGGTCTACTTGCCCCGGTCGGTGAGGGGCGTGCGGCGCGGCAGGGGGGCACGGGGAGAGGGGCGGCCGCAGGGGGCGGGGGCTAGGTGGTGGAGACGGCCGCGGCTGGTGGGGCTGTGGCAAGGGGACGGGGCCAAACAGGTTGGACGCCAGGGAGTCGAAGTCCGCCGAGAAGGTGCTGCAGAGGAGACGGTTCATAAAGGAAGCGAGAGGTGGAAGAGGATCGGAGAGACTCGGCGTCTGATGCTAAGATAGATTATGCACAACTCACACACTGCTATATTCCTTCGAGTAGGGTACATATATACTGTTACATAGGAGGGAGAAGGAGAGCAGAGAGAACATGTGAGAGATTACAACAGCCGTAGCTGGATCAGATCATGCATGCATGGGCAGGTACGCACATAGTGTAAGCAGTCGTTGAGGTGCTGGTGAACTGGGCTGCATAGTTAGCCACTAGGTGGTGTGGGTGTTTTCCAACACCCATAAGGCCAGGCCGTGCAGACAAGGGGTGGTCGCGGCCCCCGAGCTTGTGGATCCCACATGCATTGTCTTGACCTGATTCCACTGCCATAATTTCCTATAAATACTGAAACCATCAGTCATTCCCTAGAGAGAATTTTATTGCCGCTGCAAGCCTCTATGCCAAAGAGAGCCCATCTAGAGCCCAATTTCAGAGTTCTGTCAGAGGGGGCACCATTGGAGGGAGCTTATTCTTCAACCTTGCTTCCTCCATGATGATGTGTGAGTAATTCATTTAGGACCTAGGTCCATAGTAGTAGTAGCTAGATGGCTTCTCTCTCTCTCTCTCTCTCTTCGATCTTCAATACCATGTTATCCTTCGAGATCAATCTGATGTAATTCTTATGGTGTGCTTGTTGGGATCCGATGAATTTTGGAATTATGATCAGATTTTTCATTGAATACATTTGAATACTTTGAAGTTTCTTTGATTTGTAATTGACTAGCTATCTATGCTTTCCTAGTTATTTGTCTTCTCTGGCCAAGATAGATGGGTAATTCTTTAGAGGGAGTGGTGCATAGTGGTGGGTTCAATCTTGCGATGTTCTATATCCTACTGATAGAAAGGGATGATACACATATTTGTATTGTTGCTGCTAAGGGTAAAAGGATGGGGTTTGATCTTACTGCTAGATTTCTTCCTCTCTACATTATGTCATCTTTCTTACCTCATTGCTCCCTTTTTAATTAAACTTAATACCTTGAGATGCATGCTGGATAGCGGTTTCATGAAGGAGTAAAAGTAGTAGATGCAGTCAGATAATGGTCTAGTTATCATGGACATAATGCCTATGAAAGATTATGCTATGAATGATCACAATCATGAATGCCACTTTTCTATCAATTGCCCAACAATAATTTTTTTACCATGCCATTACCTGCTATCGAGAGAGATTCCACCAGTGAACCTATGTCCTCTGGGTTCATTCTCTGTTAATACTTTCATTTACATAATTGGTATTTTATTCACTTTCATTAGGTTGCAGTTCCACTATATCATTATCCATCCACTAGTTGCTTTTAATCTTGTAACTAGCAATACGAGAGGATTGACAATACCCTTGCCAACTTGGGTGGAAGCTTTTTTTGTGTGTGCAGGTGTTTCTTGTCATCTTAGCTTATTGACTTCCTACTGGTTCGATTAAACCTTGGTTCTTAACTGAGGGAAATACTTCCTATTGTTGTGATACATCACTGTTCCTCTTCGAGGAAATCCAACAACTGCTACGGGAGTAGCAAGGGCTTGCACCAAGGCGACCCGACAAGCAAGTTGATGACAGGTGGACCAAGGGCATGCGATCGCTATAGTCGACGCATGTCCATGATGGGTGGACCATGGGCGTGTGATCGCTATAGTCAGTAGGAAGGTCGATGGTGGGTGGACTAAGGGAAGGCGATCGCTACAGTCAGTGCATGTCCATGATGAGTGGATCAAGGGAACACGATCACTAAAGTAGGCATGTGTCCATGATGAGTGGGCCGAGACTATCATGAGGTGGACCTGCCTTCCTAGGCACCTCGCAGTCAGATAGAGCCTCTTGGCTATATAACCCACGATAACTTCTCATAGGGATACTCTGTTGCGATGTGAGCTATCCAATCTGCCCAGATGGCTCGCACCCGGGCGACCGGGTTGAGCGGTCCATGATGGGTGGACAGCCAGGCTGCGCCCAGGGCCACTATCGGTGCAGCAAACATTTATGTTTGCAGCCCGGACTCACGCACAGGCGAGATGTCAGTCATACATCAAGTACCTATGCATGAAACAAGATAAGCCAGAAAAACAAATCTTCATGAGATAAAGGGATGCCATAAGAAGATGGAGTCAACATGAATGCACCTCAGGAAAGGCCTCCCTTGCCGGGCAGGCGAGCTCGGCAGGGTCGAAGTCATGCCTGGGGCCAAGACCAGTTTGCCCCGGCAAGGTTTCCGGGGCCATCGAGCTCAGAGCCCGCCAGGATCCTTGCTCACAAACCCCCGCCAAGATGCCGCCACTCCAACTCACCGCATGCCGATCACTAATCAATGTAGTGTCGAGCCCTCAAGTGACAAGGTGGATCATGTCAGGCACATGGTGACACACTGGAGAAGAGATTAGCTTTATTGACACCCATCCAGATGCGTGTCACGCTAATAAGGAGAACATGGGTAAGTGGAGCAGCAGGCTTGCCGTGCTTCAACCCCAGCATGACACCTAGCGGGTGCATTTAATGCACTTTGTCCTGGCAGAGTTAGGTATGATAACACTGTTAGCTATCTAATCATACCAAAATGACTATTTTGCCACTGTGGTCGCCCCTTAAGCTATAAAAGGAGGCTTGAGGCAACCTAGCAAAGGGTTCAAACATTTGATCCCTTAACACTTGTACAAGCGCAGCAGCCCCCCCCCCCCCCCGAGGCACCTCTGTCGGGGTAGAGCGCTTCGCTCCTTCGTGTTCCTCCAATGCAATCCGCCATAGCAGGAGTAGGGTTTTACGTTGTTAAGCGGCCCAAACCTAGGTAAAAGAGAGCTCTCCATCGTCGTGCTGCCCTGCTATTTCTGCTCTTTGTGTAATGTGACTATCCCCTTGCCAAACCACAAAGGGGTAGCCCTGCCCCATAGGTGAACGTGCTTCCACACCGACATCTTTGGCGCACCGGGTAGGGGTTTGTCGCTTGTGCGAATCTGAGGCAGTATCCAGCGCGTCGATCTTCATCACCTTAAGCATCATCAATGGATCCCAAGAAGAAAAGCAGTACGACAGTGTACCATTCTTCTACATAGGCTTCCTCGCCAGCGGATGCGGGCGCTGCGGCCACGGCGGGCGGGGCAGGCACTACAGACGGTGCCACCAACACCCTTACCATCGTCGGAGCTAGAACCGGTGCCGCCGGATTGGCCTAGCTCCCTCAACCATCCGATGAGTATGCTCACGCTGGCGCGAGCCAAGGCAACACCTAGTTTCCGCCCCCTCGCTGCACCAGCGAGCGTGACAAATGTAGTTTCGACACTCGCTCTGGTGCCAGCAAGATCCACTAGTTGCGTTGTCCAAAGGGGCGATGACGGGACGCATGCTCCGTCCCACGCAGGGTGTCGGTGTCAAAACCGGCGGATCTCCGGTAGGGGGTCCCAAACTATGCGTCAAGGCCGGATGGTAACAGGAGACAAGGGACACGATGTTTTTTACCCAGGTTCGGGCCCTCTCGATGGAGGTAATACCCTACTCCTGCTTGATTAATATTGATGATATAGGTAGTACAAGAGTAGATCTACCACGAGATCAAGGAGGCTAAACCCTAGAAGCTAGCCTACGGTATGATTGTTGTGTATGGAGTTGATTGCCTACGGACTACAACCCTCCGGTTTATATAGACACCAGATAGGGTTGGGGTTACATAAAGTCGGTTACAATGGTAGGAGATCTTGAATATCCGCATCGCCAAGCTTGCCTTCCACGCCAAGGAAAGTCCCATACGGACACGGGACGAAGTCTTCAATCTTGTATCTTCATAGTCCAGGAGTCCGGCTGAAGGTATAGTCCGCCTACCCGAACACCCCCTAATCCAGGACTCCCTCAGTAGCCCCTGAACCAGGCTTCAATGACGACGAGTCCGGCGCGCAAATTGTCTTTGACATTGCAAGGCGGGTTCCTCCTCCAAGTCCTTCGTAGAAGATTGTAAACACCAAGACTAGTGTCCGGCTCTGCAAAATAAGTTTCCACATATTGCCATAGAGAGAATAATATTGACACAAATCAAATCTGCCGACGTATTCCGCAGTGCGTCATCACACTACGGCCAAGTCCTTTACTCGAATCGTTTTTAATTTTCCACCTCAGCATGTTTTGCGAGGCGGTTTCCTTGGCACGTCTTGTCAAAGCAGAGATCGTGTACCCCCTTTACGGGATTCTCATCAATACGGACGTGGATAACCCAACCGCGCAATTCATCACGGCGTTTGGGAGGCAAGCGGTTTTACTAGGCTGGTGGGGACGCACAACCGCATCCGCCCATATAAGGGGATAAGGATCCACCCTTTTACCTACGCCTTCTTCCTCTTTTGCCTATCCATCTCCTACGCACTCGAGCTCCAGCTTCTCCCCACCCCAAGGCCCCATGAGAGGGTAGTATTCCTTCCCCACTTCCTCCGTGGACTGGGTTTTCCACTCCACCCATTTGTCCGGGGGCTCTTGTTTTACTATGGCCTGGATTTCCACGATCTGGCGCCGAACTTCGTCCTCAACATCTCGGCGTTTATCGTCGTGTGCGAGGCCTTCCTCCGCATCCGCACCCATTTCGGCCTCTGGCTCAAGACCTTCAACGTCAAGCCCAAGGTGGTGCGCGGCAGCCAGGCGGAATGCGGAGGCGCCATGGCGGGCAAGATGGCAAACGTACTATGGCTCGAGGGCTCCTTCGTGGAGACCCTGAAGGGGTGGCAATCGTGGTGGTTTTACATCACCGAGCCGCGCGATCCGAAATGGATCGCAACCCCCGAGTTCCGATCCGGACCCCCCACGCGGCTTATGTCCTGGAAAGAGACGGGCCTATCGTGGGGCGACGAAAAAGAGGTGACCGGACTGCAGACATGCATCCAGTCCCTGGTGAACAAGCCGATCAAGCTCGTCAATGTAGACCAGGTTATGCTCGTCCGCCGGATCCTCCCGTGTCAACAACGGGGCTTTAATCTGTGGGAGTTCAACCCGGCGCAGCACCAAACCCTTAACAGGCTCTTCGACACGACGTATGAAGACGTCTGGAAGGTGCTAACCAAAGGCGCCGAGGCTCCCACATCCGCTTCGAGGACCGCAGATACAGCTCGCAGCGTCCCGCTAGCGAGGTAAGCTATTTTCACCTTTTACAGGATGTTAAGTTTTTTCATAGTTTGACTCTATGCGGGATCTAAGCTCCCTTACCTTTGACAGGCTTGGCGGGCGAAGTCTGGATCGATTAACTGTCCGGCTCCCTTGCCCGAAGACCCAGCCCCCGCTCTACTAGCGAAGCTGCTGGTTCCGGCACCTTATGTGGTGCTGGAGAAGAAGGCCAAGAAGAAGAAGGCCACATGGACTCGAAAGAGTTCCCGGAATATGGTGGTGTCGGACTCATCGTCCGACGAGTCCGAGACGCACCCCCCCCCCCCCGTGAAGACGAGGAGGAGGAAGAAGAAACCTCTCCCCCCCAGCGGGGGGAGGAGAGAAGAGGAAGGCCGCCCCAACGGGGGAGGCCGAGGGGTCTAGGAAAAGGAAGACCCCTCCTCCAGACTACGCCCCCAACGCTGAAGAGGGCAAAGAGGAGTGGCCAAACAGGGCCAAGCGTCCGGTGAAATCGTAAGTTCGGATATCAGAATAACTCATTATGTTCCTTTGTTGCACAGCTTTGCCTAATGTCGAACATAATTATGCAGCCCGCCCCGGGCCGAACTCAACAAGTCGTCGAGCGGCTCCCTGGATTCACCGGACGTGAACTTAGTTCCGCCCGCTGTCTCCCCCCGCACTGCGGACGACGCTGAAGTGGCGTCGCAACGAGCTCCGGGGCTGGAGGAGGTGGTCCTGGAGGAGCCGCAGGGCGACCTCCCGGACCCCAGGAGTAAAGGGGACAAGACCCCCCAGGGCTCCAAGTCCGGCTTTGTGCCGGACACCGCGCCGGAATCTTCAACAGTTCCGGACTACAGTAGGCGAACTCCTTCCAAGAGGAGCAAGCCTTCTGAGCCGGCGGCCTCCGTCCAACCGGAGGTGCCGGACAATCTGCTCGAGGTGCTTGACGGCGCCTCCATCGACGAGGAGCACCATACTATTATGAGTACGCTGATCCAGAAGGTTCAGTCCGCCAAGAGCGGGCCGAGTGAAGCTTGCGCTAGCCTCCTAGCGGGCTTCGAGGTAAGTAAAAATATGTAAAAATATTACCGCATAGACAGTAGCCCCTTGCTCTGTTTGGCATTCGGGAAGAAAAGCAGAATAGAGGATCTAGTAAATTTCACAGGAGTCTAACAATAAAGAGTCAATATGCGTGTGCAGGCTTCGCTGCTATCCACCGCCGCACTGACTGCGGAGGTGCGTGTCCTGAAACAGGACCTCAAGCGGACCGAGCAAGAGCTCGGCCTTGCCAAGCGGCAGCTTGAGAAAAAAGAAGGTAGGAAATACCTTACAGAAAAAGTGCCTATTGTAGGATCTAGAAGTAGATGTGTCTAGAGGGGGGGGGGTGATTAGACACTTAATGCTAAAGTTGCAATTTTTAAGCTTTTTCGGTTTAAGTGGAGTTTAGGCGCAATTTCAACATACACAATACATATCAAGCAAGCATGCAAAGAGTATATGAGCAGCGGAATGTAAAGCATGCAACTTGCAAGAATGTAAAGGGAAGGGTTTGGAGAATTCAAACGCAATTGGAGACACGGATGATTTTCCCGTGGTTCGGATAGGTGGTGCTATCCTACATCCACGTTGATGGAGACTTCAACCCACAAAGGGTAACGGTTGCGCGAGTCCACGGATGGCTCCACCCACGAAGGGTAATGGTTGCGCGAGTCCACGAAGGGCTCCACCCACAAAGGGTGCACGAAGAAGCAACCACCCACAAAGGGTCCACGAAGAAGCAACCTTGTCTATCCCACCATGGCCATCGCCCACGAAGGACTTGCCTCACTAGCGGTAGATCTTCACGAAGTAGGCGATCTCCTTGCCCTTACAAACTCCTTGGTTCAACTCCACAATCTTGTCGGAGGCTCCCAAGTGACACCTAGCCAATCTAGGAGACACCACTCTCCAAGAAGTAACAAATGGTGTGTAGGTAATGAACTCCTTGCTCTTGTGCTTCAAATGATAGTCTCCCCAACACTCAACTCTCTCTCATAGGATTTGGATCTTGTGGAAAGAAGATTTGAGTGGAAAGCAACTTGGGAAGGCTAGAGATCAAGATTCATATGGTAGGAATGGAATATCTTGGTCTCAACACATGAGTAGGTGGTTCTCTCTCAGAACATATGAGTTGGAATTGTGTATGTGTTCTGATGGCTCTCTCTACGAATGAAGAGGAGGTGGAGGGGTATATATAGCCTCCACACAAAATCCAACCGTTACACACAGTTTTCCAATCTCGGTGGGACCGACTCAACAAACTCGGTCGGACCGAAAAGGTAAACCTAGTGACCGTTAGAGATTTTCGGTGGGACCGACATGCAACTCGGTAGGACCGATATGGTTAGGGTTTGGGCATAACGTAATCTCGGTGAGACCGATTACACAAACTCGGTGAGACCGATTTTGGTAATTAGCTAACCAGAGAGTTGGTCAGGCAAACTCGGTGGAACCGATTTGCTCTTTCGGTGAGACCGAAAAGTTACAAAAAGGAAACACTGAATTTACATTGCAATCTCGGTGGGGCCGATTGCATATCTCGGTGGGACCGAAAATATTGCAATAGGTAACAGAGAGTTTGCAATCCCATCCCGGTGAGACCGAGATCCCTATCGGTAGAACTGAATTGCTAGGGTTTGGCAGTGGCTTATGATAAGTGAAACTCGGCGGCGCCGGATAGAAAGAATCGATATGACCGAGTTTGGCTTAGGGTTTAGGTCATTTGTGGAAGTGGGAAAGTAGCTGAGGATTTTGGAGCATATCATTAAGCACATGAAGCAAGAGGCTCATTAAGCAACACCTCATCCCTCCTTGATAGTATTGGCTTTTCCTATGGACTCAATGTGATCTTGGATCACTAAAATGTAAAATGAAGAGTCTTGAGCTTGAAGCTTTAGCCAATCCTTTCTCCTTGGCCTCTTGAAGGAGTTCCCACAACCTTTAGTCCATGCCACTCCATTGTTGAACTTATCTGAAACATACTAGATAGAAACATTAGTCCACAGGAGATATGTTGTCATCAATTACCAAAACCACCTAGGGAGCAGTTATGCTTTCAATCTCCCCCTTTTTGGTAATTTATGGCAACATACATCAAAGCTTTAGATAAAGATATAAAGAACAGCAAGTAAAGCTTTGGAAGGACATGTAACAAGCATAGGCTCCCCCTACATGTATGCAATCATGTAAATATGAAATATAGAGGCATGTGAGAGCATAACCATGACAGAGTAGGCAATGCGTTACATGTATCTTGGCCATATGCATCAGAGCAAAAGATTATCAAGGAAAATACCTTCATGCTCATGAGTCCTTCTTGCAAACAGTATGTACATAAGCAAGAATTTCTCATACTCATGATTTTGATGCATACACTTACCTTGTAGTCTTTGGTTGGCTTAGGATGGAATGAACCTGCACAAACAAGGTTAGATAACACAGGTACATCCACTAGCCAGGGCAAACAAAAGAAACCACAAGAATACCAAGACTGGGATGACATGTAGAGAGTGAGTACAAGGTACCACATTGGATTCAACATGTCCCCAAGAATAAAGATATGCAATGAATTTGACTGATTTCTTTCCCTTAGGTGTCTTGCTCCCCCTGAATCTTACATGGGATATTGGGAGAAGATAGGGAACAGAAAATCAGAGCTGAAAGATACAAATGGATGGAACTTAATGCAAATACATATGAACATGTCTTTCCCCCTAAAAAGACATGTGACATCTCTCCTCATCTCTCCTCTTGAACATCAAGCATCTGGGATCCTTGAGTATTTTCTCTCCCCCTGGAAATCTCTTTCTCCCCCTTAATACTTTCTCTTGTAGGTTTGGTCCTTGAGACTTTTTCTCTCCCTTCATGTGATCTCTCTCTCCTACAAGCTTTGATGTGATCTCTATCTCCCCCTTTGACATCAATTTCCAAGAAGGGCTTTCTGGAATCCGTCGTATAGGTTTGGTCCTTGAGACTCAGCACAAAGCAATGGATAAAACTGTGATGCTTGCAGAGGATAAGATTCATTGAGTAGAGCTGGATGAGAAGAAATATAGAACAAGTGGCAAACTATTTTTCTGATTGCAAAGTCGGTGGCACCGAGTGGCATATTTTGGTGGTACCGAAAAAATTCGGTTGGACCGAAAATTGCAAGTCGGTGAAACCGAGTTTACACAGAGAAAAACACTTGTCACCTCAGCTCACTAGACATGTAGGATCTCACAAAGATTTGAAATGAATTACCTGAAGTATTTGCAAGGAATTGAATGCAGAAAATGCAGAACAAAAATCAAAAAGAAAAGAATGAAAGTTTCTAGATGAAGTTTTTTTTGTGTGTTTGAAAAAGAAAGAAACAAATATGCAAGGGACAAATGCAATAACTCAGAAGAGAACACAAGAGAACTTCATCTAGAATTGGGCGGTGACATAGTCACCTATGTTAGAGTATATTGACTTAGGAGTCAAGTGAGAACACTTGATCATAGGTCATACTCATCGTTTAAGCTCAAAATGGGGTTACCATTTTTCGTTTAAGCATCTTGATGGTTTCACATCTTGTTGAGTTGCTTTGACTCATGTAGTTGAACTTGTGTGGGTGTTCAAGGTTGATGTAGCTCATCAAGAGTTGGGAGCACCACTTGGAGTTTGAGTTCATCTACCTACATGGGTTAGTTCTTGCAAGGAAGAGCACTTGTGTATCCAAAAATGACAATCATGAAGCTCAATCATAGAATTTATCAAAGGATATGTTTGAATGGTTTTGTGCTTCCTTGTCTTCAACCACCATTGTGTAGAGTCTTGGTGATGTAGAGATTGCTCAAGATGTGAGTGAGTCGCAATCTCATGGAATTAGATTCAACCAAGCACCTACATGGGTTAGACAACATGCAAGGTACAAATATATCCAAGACATAAGATAGTTATCATAAGAGATATATCATGGACTATTCATAAGCTCATGTCTTGCATGTATCCAATGGAGTTTCTACTCCAAGTTCAAAGCATCAATGATGTTCAATTCACCTCTCAACCTGCAAAATACTTTCTCATCAAGAGGTTTAGTAAATATATCCGCTAATTGCTTATCGGTGCGAACGTGCTTAAGATTAATGTCACCCTTAGCAACATGATCTCGAATGAAATGATGACGAACTTCAATATGCTTAGTTTGAGAATGTTGTACAAGATTATGACCAATTTTGATAGCACTTTCATTGTCACAAAGCAGTGGAACATGTTTCACATAAATCCCATAATCTTTAAGAGTTTGGGTCATCCGAAGTAATTGAGCACAACATGAACCAGCGGCAATGTATTCCGCTTCGGCGGTGGATAAGGATACCGAGTTTTGTTTCTTGGAAGATCAAGACACAAGAGATCTACCAAGGAATTGACAAGTACCCGAACTGGACTTTCTATCAATCTTGTCTCCGGCATAATCCGAGTCGGAATAGCCAACAAGATCAAAAGAAGACCTCTTAGGATACCAAATGCCAAAATTTGGTGTATGGATTAAATATCTCATTATCCTTTTCACAGCCTTAAGATGACATTCTTTAGGAGCAGCTTGATATCATGCACACATGCACACACTTAGCATAATATCGGGACGTGAAGCACATAGGTATAACAATGAACCAATCATAGAGCGATAAACTTTTTGATCAACCGGTTCACCATCTTTGGTTAAATCATTATGTCCACTAGTAGGCATGGGTGTAGACATACCTTTGCATTCTTGCATATTGAACTTCTTGAATAAGTCCTTGGTGTACTTTGTTTGAGAGACAAATGTACCTTCCTTAGTTTGCTTGATTTGCAAACCGAGAAAGAATTTGAGTTCACTCATCATAGACATCTCAAACTTCTCTGACATTAACTTTCCAAACTTTTCACTAAAGAGAGGGTTAGTTGAACCAAATATGATATCATCGACATAAATTTGGCATACAAATAGTTCTCCATTAACCCTTTTAGTAAAAAGAGTAGAATCAATTTTTCCAATTTCAAAACCACTTGTAGTAAGGAACTTGGTCAAGCATTTATACCATGCTCTAGGAGCTTGTTTAAGACCATAAAGAGCTTTGTGAAGTTTGTAAACATGATTTGGTTTCTTAGGATTGATAAAGCCGGGAGGTTGTTTGACATAAACTTCCTCCTCTATTTCACCATTTAGAAAAGCACTTTTAATGTCCATTTGGTACAAGGTGATATTATGGTGATTAGCATAGGCAAGTAAGATGCGAATGGACTCAAGTCTAGCAACGGGAGCATACGTCTCACCATAGTCCATACCTTCGACTTGTGTGTACCCTTGGGCGACGAGACATGCTTTGTTGCAAACCACTTGTCCATCTTCATCTTGCTTGTTGCGAAACACCCATTTGGTACCAATGATGTTGTGGTTGTTGTCGGGCTTCTCGACCAATGTCCAAACTTGGTTTCTCTCAAAATTGTGTAGCTCTTCATGCATAGCGTTTATCCAATCCAGATCTTCCAATGCTTCTTCAACCTTCATAGGTTCAATGCTAGAGATGAATGAATAGTTTTCACAAAAGTTAGCTAAACGAGTTTTTGAGCGAGTGATTCTCCCGGTTTGTATATCATTGAGGATTTGCTCGACGGGATGATCTTTGGAAATTCTTGCTCGAACTCGTGAGAGCTTTTGCTTGGGTCTTCGTTGAACATCTTCTTCATATTGTTCTTCTTCTTGGCCTTCTTCATTGTTGACTTCGTCGTTCTCTTGTCGTGGTGGAGAAGGAGGTTGTTGATGTTCGTCTTGATGTATTTCCTCGTTTTCTTCATCTTGGTGTGTCCCACTTGTGGATGCTTCCGTGTCGACTCTTGGTTCACCTTGTCGTGAAGTAGAAGCTTCCACTTGGACGGATGAAGTACTCTCCTTCACCTCCGTTGGACGAATTTTGCCAATGGACAAGTCTTGAATTGCTTCTGAAGGGTCTTTGTCTCCTACATCAATTGGCAATTGCTCTACTTGCGAGCCATTAGATTCATCAAACTTCACATCTACCGTCTCTTCAACCTTCCGGGTGAAATTGTTGTATACACGGTAAGTGTGAGAGTTTGAGCCATAACCAAGTAGAAAACCTTCATGAGATTTAGGAGCAAACTATGAACGACGATGCTTGTCAAGAATGTAGCACTTTGAGCCGAATACTCGAAAGTGTCCAACTTGGGGTTTGTTACCGGTGAGGAGCTCGTATGTCGTCTTGCCGAGTAGCTTGTGAAGATACAAGCGATTTGTTGCGTGACAAGCTGTCTCAACCGCTTCTGCCCAAAAGTGCTTCGGCGTCTTGTATTCATCAAGCATCGTTCTTGCCATTTCGATGAGCGTCCGGTTCTTCCTCTCAACAACTCCATTTTGTTGAGGTGTGTATGTAGCCGAGAACTCGTGTGAAATCCCTTCTTCGTCAAGGAAGGTGTCCACATTTGCGTTCTTGAACTCCGTTCTGTTGTCACTCCGAACCTTCTTGATCTTCACGTCAAACTGATTTTGGGCGTTCCTAGCGAAGTTTCTGAAGATCTTCTGGACCTGCGACTTGTCATTAAGAAAGAACACCCAAGTAAATCTTGAAAAATCATCAACTATAACTAGACCAAAAGAATTTCCACCGAGACTCTTGTAGGCGTTGGGACCAAAAAGATCCATATGAAGTAGCTCGAGTGACCTTCTTGTGGGCATGATGTTCTTCACGGGATGCCTTCCTCCAACCTGTTTACCTGCTTGACAAGCACTGCAAAGTCTATCCTTATCAAATATGACATTGTTAACTCCAAGGATATGATTTCCTTTAATAAGCTTGTCAAGGTTTCTCATGCCAATGTGACCTAGTCATCTATGCCACAACCAACCTTTTGAGGATTTAGCAACAAAGCAAGTTTTAGGTTGTGCCTTTTTAGAGAAATCGACAATGTAAATATCACCTCTACGCATACCCGTAAAGACCATTTTATGATTGTCTCGACGAAATACTTGGCAATCTACCTTAGTAAATAGGACATTCAAACCGAAATCAGCAAGTCTAGATACTGAAAGTAAGTTGTAGCCAAGAGATTCAACGAGCATGACATTTTGAATGGAACTATCATGTGAGATGGCCACCTTACCAAGGCCAACCACTTTACCCTTTGAATTATCACCAAAGGTGACATATTTTCGAGGGCCGTCATTTTCAGCAAGCTCACGAAACATCGCTTCATCTCCGGTCATATGATCAGTACATCCACTATCAAGAACCCATTCCTTTCCTCCTAATTCATATCCCCGAAGATTTGCCATAAGACCAAAATGTCTCATTGCATCATCAAGATCGAAGTCACTATCATCATCATCATCATCATAGTATCCATGTTCATCATGATCTTGTGACTCATCATTTCCTAGAGAGGGTAATTCATTAGATAAATGATCATCAAAGTGGTCACTTTTATGAATTCTTATAGCTTCGAATATGATATCATTAATGATTCCAACATCTCCTTTAGCATGCTTAAGATTGGTAAGTTCAAATAGACAATTACCAAAACTAGGATCACTAGAGTTCATCTTACTCAAGGCAATAGATTTATGGAGAATTTCATCCAAAGTTTTCAAGGAATGATCGGGAAATCGTTCCTCAAGAAATTTCCATATAGTATGGGCACAATTAAGAGTGGGCAAACTAGCAATCAAATTTTTGGGCAATCCTCTAATGATGAGCTCAATAGTTCTAAGATTGTGAATCATGTCAATATCTTCATCTAGGGTAGGATGCAAAGGATCAATATGAGGAGCACAAGGACTAGCAATATACTTGTTCAAAGGATATAGATTGAAGATTACAAGCATCTCATTTTTCCACTCGTGAAAATACTCTCCATCAAGAATAGGCACTCTATGTCTAAGACTCCCTAAGGTAGACACATCCATCTTCCTCCAATGGTGATTAAACCAAGGCAATGGAGACCAAAGCTCTCAATGGAGACCAAAGCTCTGATACCACTTGTAGGATCTAGAAGTAGATGTGTCTAGAGGGGGGTGATTAGACACTTAATGCTAAAGTTGCAATTTTTAAGCTTTTTCGGTTTAAGTGGAGTTTAGGCGCAATTTCAACATACACAATACATATCAAGCAAGCATGCAAAGAGTATATGAGCAGCGGAATGTAAAGCATGCAACTTGCAAGAATGTAAGGGAAGGGTTTGGAGAATTCAAACGCAATTGGAGACACGGATGTTTTTCCCGTGGTTCGGATAGGTGGTGCTATCCTACATCCACGTTGATGGAGACTTCAACCCACGAAGGGTAACGGTGTGCGAGTCCACGGAGGGCTCCACCACAGGTCCCGAAGGCACCCCAAAGGGTCCACGAAGAAGCAACCTTGTCTATCCCACCATGGCCATCGCCCACGAAGGACTTGCCTCACTAGCGGTAGATCTTCACGAAGTAGGCGATATCCTTGCCCTTACAAACTCCTTGGTTCAACTCCACAATCTTGTCGGAGGCTCCCAAGTGACACCTAGCCAATCTAGGAGACACCACTCTCCAAGAAGTAACAAATGGTGTGTAGGTAATGAACTCCTTGCTCTTGTGCTTCAAATGATAGTCTCCCCAACACTCAACTCTCTCTCATAGGATTTGGATTGTGGAAAGAAGATTTGAGTGGAAAGCAACTTGGGAAGGCTAGAGATCAAGATTCATATGGTAGGAATGGAATATCTTGGTCTCAACACATGAGTAGGTGGTTCTCTCTCAGAACATATGAGTTGGAATGTGTATGTGTTCTGATGGCTCTCTCTCGAATGAAGAGGAGGTGGAGGGGTATATATAGCCTCCACACAAAATCCAACCGTTACACACAGTTTTCCAATCTCGGTGGGACCGAATCAACAAACTCGGTCGGACCGAAAATGTAAACCTAGTGACCGTTAGAGATTTTCGGTGGGACTGACATGCAACTCGGTAGGACCGATATGGTTAGGGTTTGGGCATAACGTAATCTCGGTGGTGGGACCGACATGCAACTCGGTAGGACCGATATGGTTAGGGTTTGGGCATAACGTAATCTCGGTGAGACCGATTACACAAACTCGGTGAGACCGATTTTGGTAATTAGCTAACCAGAGAGTTGGTCAGGCAAACTCGGTGGGACCGATTTGCTCTTTTGGTGAGACCAAAAAGTTACAAAAAGGAAACACTGAATTTACATTGCAATCTCGGTGGGGCCGATTGCATATCTCGGTGGGACCGAAAATATTGCAATAGGTAATAGAGAGTTTGCAATCCCATCTCGGTGAGACCGAGATCCCTATCGGTAGAACCGAATTGCTAGGGTTTGGCAGTGGCTTATGACAAGTGAAACTCGGTGGCGCCAGATAGAAAGAATCGGTATGACCGACTTTGGCTTAGGGTTTAGGTTATTTGTGGAAGTGGGAAAGTAGCTGAGTATTTTGGAGCATATCATTAAGCACATGAAGCAAGAGGCTCATTAAGCAACACCTCATCCCTCCTTGATAGTATTGGCTTTTCCTATGGACTCAATGTGATCTTGGATCACTAAAATGTAAAATGAAGAGTCTTGAGCTTGAAGCTTTAGCCAATCCTTTGTCCTTAGCCTCTTGAAGGAGTTCCCACAACCTTTAGTCCATGCCACTCCATTGTTGAACTTATCTGAAACATACTAGATACAAACATTAGTCCACAGGAGATATGTTGTCATCAATTACCAAAACCACCTAGGGAGCTCTTGTGCTTTCACCTATAGAGAGGCATGATTGCAAAAAATAACAGGATTGCACTGCTTATTATAGGGGCCATGACTGAGGTGGCCACCCTCAAGCAGGCGCTATCCGAGGCCGAAAAGAAAACTGCCGCGGAGCGCACCGAGCGAGAGAAACTTGGGGCTCAGGTTGGCGAGGTGTAGCAAGAGCTTCAGGCTCTCATGAAAAAACATGAGAGTTTGGAGCTTGAGTCAAAGACCCAAGCGTCTGAGCTCGCGGCGGCCCTTGAGACTGCCAAGTCTGCCAAGGCCGAAGCCCAAAAGGCCCTCCAAGAGTTGGAGGATATGAAGAAGATAGCAGCGGGTAAGGCATTCTTTATGCAAAGCAGAAATATAAAAGTAAACTACCTGTTACTTACCCGAATCCGGAGTTCTCCAGTGGCATTCACAGATCTTCCCCGCAGCGTATCCGACGCCACCGCATTCTACCAAGCTGAAGAGGGCAGCTCGATGGAGAAGGTGTTCTGGTCTTAGTATGCTGAGGCCGGACACCCTGTGCCCTTGAGCGACCAGCTGAAACAGCTGGTCGAGCTCCACAAGGCGGCCGAACAGGCCATGAAAGGCTTCATAGTTCGGCTGTGGCCCCGAGAGGCCCTGCCTGGGACCTACTTCGGGCTGGTGCGGCGGCTAGTGGATGCCTGTCCAAGGCTCGAGGTCATCAAGCGCTCCGTCTGCATCGAAGGTGCCCGTAGGGCCCTTGCCCGTGCAAAGTTGCATTGGGGTAAGCTAGATGGTGAAAAGCTTGTGAGGGACGGGCCGCCGCCGAGGAAGGAGCATCGCAAGCCCGAGAACTATTACAAGGATGTTCTTGCAGGTGCCCGCCTTGTGGCGGATGAATGTACCAAGGATGTAATTTTTTAATAAACTCGCTCGTTTTTATCCTGTGTGCTGAAAACTTGTTCATATGCGCTAAGCAATGCTTATTGAATTTAAAATATTATTTTTCTGTGCGGCCGTTTATCAAAAATTGAGAGATGGCCAGTCATCGGCTTCTGCCCCCATGCCACTAGTGCTGGGGTGTTCGGTGATAAACCTGAGCGCTCTTTTTCCCATGGTTGTGTCCTTCGAGGGAGGCGTCAGCACGATGAACCAGGCAATCGGACTATAATGCTTGAACACTCTCACTTAGCCATAGAACTTTACAATTTTAAATTTCGGTGAAGCCCCTAGTACGGAAGACCGAGTTCGGGGCGCTATCCACGCCTTGGCCGGACAAATCCGGCTCCTTGCTCGAAGCGGCATAAGTCTTTAGGGACTCGAAAAACCTCTCAAATAGTGACCGGTCTCTCGCCTCATCATGACAGTCAGTTTTAGCTTTCTCCACTGAGGTTCTTAACCCAGCTCAACCGGGGCACAATCGCAGTGGTTCTCCTAGTGCTACCTTAGCCGATAGAGCGGAACGTAAGGCACCAAAACATAGGAGCCGGGCAAACCCAACTATTGACCCAAATCATGATTCGGAGCCGATGCATATAGTGCTATAAGTTCGGGGTGCCGCACTTGTGAAAGTGTACGGACTTCTCACACCATATTAAAGGGTACTGAAGCCCCTGGCGTACTTGCCGTACCACAGTGTACGGGTGCAACATGTCATTAATGAACATATATAAAAGAGAGTAATGCAGAAAATAGACAAAAGCTATGCATTGTTTATATAAAGGCTATTTATCAAAGCCGAACGATACAAATAGTGCGGTAAGCAAAAGATATTGGACTATTCAGTATGTCCTGACCGGGGGCAGGCCGCAGAATTGTATTTAAAACAGGTATACCACTCGTAACAGAGACCACCTGGGAGTTCCATAGTGCGGCATGGCTTGTCTGCCTCCTTGGATCTTGCATCATTTGTGCGGCAGTCGAATTGCCGAACAGGTGTTCCGAAGTATGGAGTCCTGAAGGTAAGAAAAAAAATTAAAAAGAGAATCCGGCAGCCCCTAGTACGTTTTAAGCCGTATTCTGGGCATGCAGTTATTGTGCCCCTTCCCCTGTGCCCATGGTATTTCAAGGGCGTAGTTATGTACGCGAGGTACTGGTTTCGCTATGTCGCGATAGCTGGGGTTGGGGCCGCATTGCTAAGCTTGCTCAGAGTGTGCCAGGCGGTCCTGCTGTGGGTTACTCCGGGCGCACTTGGCAGTGTCTGGCTTTTTAATGGCCGGACTGGAGAATTGCCTGAGAAGGCTACTTTGTACCTCCGCTGCGAGAGCCGCCGTATGCCCCTCCATACGGAGGGAGCGTTCAGTGTTTTCTTTGACCGTAATTACTCCTCGAGGGCCTGGCATCTTGAGCTTGAGATATGCGTAGTGCGGCACCGCATTGAACTTTGCGAATGTGCTTCGTCCGAGCAGGGCGTGATAGCCACTGCGAAACGGGACTATATCGAAGATTAACTCTTCGCTTCGGAAATTGTCCGGGGATCCGAAGACCACGTCAAGTGTTACTGAGCCTGTACAGTTGGCTTCTACACCTGGTATAACGCCTTTAAAGGTCATTCTTGTGGGCTTAATCCTTGAGGGATCTATGCCCATTTTCCGCACTGTATCCTGATAAAGCAGGTTCAGGCTACTGCCGCCGTCCATGAGGACTCTTGTGAGATGAAATCCGTCGATGATTGGGTCAAGAACCAATGCGGCGAAGCCGCCATGACGGATGCTAGTGGGATGGTCCCTTCGATCAAAAGTGAACGGGCAGGAGGACCATGGGTTGAAATTTGGGGCGGCTGGCTCTATCGCGTATACGTCCCGTAGCGCACGCTTCCGCTCCCGCTTGGGAATGTGGATTGCATATATCATGTTCACCGTCTGCACTTGTGGGGCAAAGCCCTTCTATCCATTGTTGTTTGGCGGCTTGGGCTCCTAGTCGTCGCTGTTCAGCCCCTTGTTTCTATTTTCGGCCCTTAACTTGCCTGCCTGCTTGAACACCCAACAATCCCTGTTAGTGTGATTGGCTGGCCTTTCGGGGGTGCCATGTATCTGGCACAAGCGATCGAGTATTCGGTCCAAACTGGATGGGCCCTGAGTATTCTTTTTGAATGGCTTTTTCCGCTGACCGGATTTATAGCCTTTGAATCCGGCATTGACTGCCGTGTCTTCATTGCTGTCGCTGTTAATGCGGCGTTTTTGCTTATTCCAACGTGTCCTGCCACTTTTGTCCTTGGTATCCGAATTACCAGGGTTCTTCGATAAGTTGTTACTGCGAGCTAGCCAGCTGTCTTCTCCCGCACAAAAGCGGGTCATGAGTGTCGTGAGGGCTGCCATGGATTTTGGCTTTTCCTGTCCCAGGTGCCAGGCAAGCCACTCGTCGTGGATGTTATGCTTGAAGGCTGCTAGGGCCTCTGCGTCCGGATAGTCGACTATTTGGTTTTTCTTTGTTAGGAACCGTGTCCAGAATTGTCTGGCTGATTCCTCTGGCTGCTGAATTATGTGGCTTAAGTCGTCAGCATCCGGCGGTCGCACGTAAGTGCCCTGGAAGTTGTCGAGGAATGCGGCTTCCAGGTCCTCCTAAGAACCGATTGAGTCTGTTGGCAAGCTGTTAAGCCAATGTCGGGCCGGTCCTTTAAGTTTGAGCGGGAGGTATTTGATGGCGTGTAGATCATCGCCGCGTGCCATGTGGATGTGAAGGAGATAATCCTCGATCCATACCGCCGGGTCTGTTGTGCCATCGTATGATTCGATGTTTACGGGTTTGAAACCCTCTGGGATTTTATGATCCATTACTTCATTCGTGAAGCATAGCGGGTGTGCGGCGCCTCTGTACTGGGCTATATCAAGACGTAGCTCGGAAGCGCTATGTCTATTGTGTTCGGCCCGGCCGGACTTGTTGTATCCGGAGTGGAGATCATTGTCACATGCCGTAGGGCGCCTGCGCGATCCGTAGATCGATCTTGTTTGTCTTGCCTTATCCTCCAGTATGTCTCGCAGGTCGGGCGCATTTTCACGTGCCTTAGTTGAGCGGCGTCAGGGCATGGCTTGGGTGGAGGGCCGAGGGGCCTCTCTGTCGCGGCCGCGAGGTGGCCGGTCTGCCATGTCATGCGCTGGTGATGTAGGTGCTTCCTCCTCTGATCGGGGTAGCGGCCTGCGCTTCGGGTAACTCTTGGAGGGCCGTTCGAGTTCATACTCTTCAGCTGTAAGGACTTCAGTCCATCTGCCAGCTAGTAAATCATGGGCAGCTTTAAGCTGTTGCTGCTTTTTCTTGAGGCTGCTTGCCATGGCTAAAAGCCTGCGTTTAAAGCGCTCTTGTTCGGCGGGGTCTGATGGTATGACGAATTCGTCATCATCGAGGCTTGCCTCGTCCTCGGAGCGAGGCGTATAGTTATCATCCTCGACCTCTCGGTCTGCCGCTCTCTCATGAGGGCTGGCTTCTCCATCTTCCTGTGCCCAATCTTGCTGAGGTGGGTGTTCTTCGGCGTTATCCGGGGTAGTATTATCTCCCGTGCCGGAATCACCGTTTTTGCTTTGGCGGGATTTAGAGCGGCGCCGTTGACGCCGGCACTTTTGCTGTTTCTTGGGGGCGTCATCCCCCACTGTTCCATCGCCATCTCCATCTTTTGGAGTATCCACCATATATATGTCATATGACGAGGTGGCCTTCCAGCACCCTACAGGTGCTGGTTCCTGTTCGTCTCCTACATCGTCGTCCATGTCGTCGATATCTTCGGAGCTGAAGTCAAGCATGTCGGTTAGATCGTCGACAGTGGCTACAAAGTGGGTGGTGGGTGGGCTTTGAATTTCCTTATCATCCGTATCCCACCCTCGCTGACCGTAGTCCGGCCAGGGCTCTCCTGATAAAGAGAGAGACTTAAGAGAGTTCAGGATGTCGCCAAAAGGCGAATGCTGAAAGATGTCTGCAGCGGTGAACTCCCTTATCGGCGCCCAATCAGATTCGATTGGCAAGGGCGCGGGGGGTTTGGAGTCCGGGGAGGAGTCCGGATCCTCAGAGTCACGGGCCATGTGGAGTGCGGGGCTGGAGTTCAGCTCGATTGCCTCTGAGATCGCAGCCCCTGAGGCAGCGTCTAACCGCTGATCCTCGATCGGCGCAGTATGCTCCGAATCAATGGTCGAAACCGATGCGTATGCGGCCTCCACGACGCTGTTCGGCGGTAGAGCTATATCATGCCCATCAAGACAGTGCGGCGCGCTTGGCTGTGGCTCGAATCCGTCGAAGATCAAGTCCCCGTGGATGTCAGCCAGGTAGTTTAGGCTTCCAAACTTGACCTGATGGCCAGGGGCGTAGCTTTCGATCTGCTCCAGGTGGCCGAGTGAATCGGCCCGCAGAGCGAAGCCGCCGAAGATGAAGATCTATCTGGGAAGAAAAGTTTCACCCTGGACCGTATCGTTGTTGATGATCATAGGAGCCATCGGGCCCAAAGGTGACGACACAGAGGAACTCTCAATGAAAGCACCAATGTCGGTGTCAAAACCGGCGGATCTCCGGTAGGGGGTCCCGAACTTTGCGTCAAGGCCGGATGGTAACAGGAGATAAGGGACACGATGTTTTTTACCCAGGTTCGGGCCCTCTCGATGGAGGTAATACCCTACTCCTGCTTGATTAATATTGATGATATAGGTAGTACAAGAGTAGATCTACCACGAGATCAAGGAGGCTAAACCCTAGAAGCTAGCCTACGGTATGATTGTTGTGTATGGAGTTGATTGCCTACGGACTACAACCCTCCGGTTTATATAGACACCGGATAGGGTTAGGGTTACATATAGTCGGTTACAATGGTAGGAGATCTTGAATATCCGCATCGCCAAGCTTGCCTTCCACGCCAAGGAAAGTCCCATCCGGACACGGGACGAAGTCTTCAATCTTGTATCTTCATAGTCCAGGAGTCCGGCTGAAGGTATAGTCCGGCTACCCGAACACCCCCTAATCCAGGACTCCCTCACAGGGCGAACGTGAAAAGACCCTGAGTGGCGCCGTTGATCCTCCACGACCGCGTTCGCATGGGAAGGGCCCGGCTGACTAGGACACTGGCCATCAAGAACAACTTCAACTATGCCAGACTGATGATACGTCTCCGTCGTATCTACTTTTCCAAACACTTTTGCCCTTGTTTTGGACTCTAACTTGCATGATTTGAATTGAACTAACCCGGACTGACGCTGTTTTCAGCAGAATTACCATGGTGTTATTTATGTGCAGGAACAAACATTCTCGGAATGACCTAAAACTTCACGGAGCAAATTTTTCAGAAAATATGAAAAATACCTGCAAAAGATGAAGGCCAGGGGGCCCACCACCTCTCCACGAGGGTGGGGGCGCGCCCCCTACCTCGCGGCCCCCCTGTTGCCTCTCCGACTCCAACTCCAACTCCATATATTGTGTTTCGGGGAGAAAAAAATCAGAGAGAAGAAATCATCGTGTTTTACGATACGGAGCCGCCGCCAAGCCCTAAAACCTCTCGGAGGGCTGATTTGGAGTCCGTTCTGGGCTCCGGAGAGGGGAATCCATCGCCATCGTCATCATCAACCATCCTCCATCACCAATTTCATGATGCTCACCGCCGTGCGTGAGTAATTCCATCAGGCTTGCTGGACGGTGATGGGTTGGATGGGATCTATCATGTAATTGAGTTAGTTTTGTTAGGGTTTGATCCCTAGTATCCACTATGTTCTGAGATTGATGTTGCCATGACTTTGCTATGCATAATGCTCGTCACTAGGGCCCGAGTGCCATGATTTCAGATCTGAACCTATTATGTTTTCATCAATATATGAGTGTTCTTGATCCTATCTTGCAAGTCTATAGTCACCTATTATGTGTTATGATCCATTAACCCCGAGGTGACAATAATCGGGATACTTACCGGTGATGACCGCAGTTTGAGGAGTTCATGTATTCACTATGTGTTAATGCTTTGTTTCGGTTCTCTATTAAAAGGAGGCCTTAATATCCCTTAGTTTCCATAAGGACCCCGCTGCCATGGGAGGGTAGGACAAAAGATGTCATGCAAGTTCTTTTCCATAAGCACGTATGACTATATTCGGAATACATGCCTACATTACATTGACGAACTGGAGCTAGTTCTGTGTCACCCTAGGTTATGACTGTTACATGATGAACCACATCCGGCATAATTCTCCATCACCGATCCATTGCCTACGAGTTTTCCACATATTGTTCTTCGCTTATTTACTTTTCTGTTGCTATTTCTATCATCACTACAAAATACCAAAAACATTGCTTTTACTACCGTTACCTTTTGTTACATTACCACTACTATCATATTACTTTGCTACTAAATACTTTGCTGTAGATACTAAGTTTCCAGGTGTGGTTGAATTGACAACTCAGCTGCTAATACTTGAGAATATTCTTTGGCTCCCCTTGTGTCGAATCAATAAATTTGGGTTGAGTACTCTACCCTCGAAAACTATTGCGATCCCCTATACTTGTGGGTTATCAACTGCCCTGGTGATTGGTCCAAGACGGAAGGAGCACGATAATGCTCCTTCTGGCTCATCCAGGAATCGAGCGGTGTCGTGCTCTGCCTCCCACACCATCCCAGAAATGGTGGCCGAAGCAATGGCGAGGGCTCGGCTATTATTGAACTTTCCCCCAGCGGCTGACAAGATGGATGAATGGAGAGCTACCACTCAAATCCTCATTGGGTTTGTTGAAGCCAACAAGTCACAGCGCGCGGAACTTTCACGCCGCCCACATGCTACGTCGGCAGCCCCCGCTGGTGGCCAAGTTGAGAGGACCACATCCACAGTGTTGTCCCCTCCGCGGCAGCCCACCCAAGGGAAACCACGGCGGGTTTAGCAACCGCAGAATGTCGATGAGCCTGACGAAGTCAATGACCTCGTTCGTGTTGGATTCAGGGCTTTGCGGACCCAAGAAAGGTTCAAACTCTGGGGCGTGTGCAAAGAACTCAACCTACCCGGCCTACCAGCCCGTCGCCCCACGGCCTAGCTCGATTCGCGTGAGCAAGGAAGGAGATGAACACGGCAGTTTACCCAGGTTCGGGCGACCTTGTGGTGTAAGACCCTACTCCTGCTTTGTGGTGGATTAGCCTCACAAGGGGTTGAGGATGAACTAGTATAAGGGATGAACAACCTCGCGAGGTCTACGAGTGAGGGAATGAGTCGACCAGGGTCGGATTCTTTCTATGGTTGTGGCTAACCTATATTTATAGTGGCCCCGGTCCTCTTCCCCCAAAACATAGGCGGGAAGGGATCCACAGTGTCCAATTTGAAAGGAGACAAGTAGTACATCTTATCCTGACGAAAGGTGGTCTTTGCCTGCAAAGCTTCTGGTCATGACGCAGCGGTGGGCTCGGCAATGACATCCGTCCTGCCGCACTGGCGGTCTTGGTCTCGTTGCACCGGAATGGAAACCTTTGCCTGATTCCTCGGGAACCCACGCCTGTCCTTGCCTCCTTAGCACCAAAGAGGTAACTGCCTTCTCTGCGCCTGCTGGCGCTCGCCTGCCTTGGTCGTCATGGCTTGTGTCATGGTAGCCTCATGAGGCTAGGTACCTGCATAGAAATCTCCGCTGCTCGGGAGGCTCCCTCGGGACGTCTTGATGTCGTCCCCCTCGTGAGGCTTGGCCCCTTGCGAGGGTCTTGTCTTGGTGGCCTTGTAGATGGGCTGTACTAGGCCGTCGATGGAGCCACGCAGTGGGCCGCTGGTAGGCAAGTCTGGTTACCCTGGTTCCTAGAACGCCGACTGTAACCCCCGGGCCCAAGGCACGCTCGGACTTAGCTTCGACACGAAGCCAAGGGGCAAGGGCGAAGCGCCATGGGCCCAAATCGCCTGCAGGCCGGGCCGACGTGTGGCGCTTGACGGGATGTGGGTGCCTCCACTTCCCCATGCCACATCGGCAACTGCTCGGACCTAACAATTGCCTGGCGCACGTACCCGAGCCATCATTGCCCCACTGTGAGCTTGCCTTCTGCTTCCTCTTCCTCGTGAACTTGCGTCCTCTTTGCCAGGTTCCACGATAGATTCAATCCACCTTGTCGCCATGGCTCCCAGGAAGAAGAAGGGTAAGACCCCTATGGCCGTGAAGCCCTAATCAGGGCCGAAACCAGCGCTGGGCCGGTCCACGGTGATCAACCAAGAGGGGCTGGATAAGATCCGACACACCATCACCACCGATTCGAACGAGTGGAAGGCAATGAAGATCTAGCCTGCCTCCCGGACTTTGGCTAACATGAAGGCAACTAAGATCCCTCTTCATCTCCACGCCCATCTCGCCGGCATGCTGCCTCCATTCTCCGATTTCTTCAATGACATGCTCTCGCACTACCAAATCCATGCGCTGCATTTGGATCCCGGATCCATCATCCCCCTCTCTGCTTTTGCATTTCTATGTGAGGCCTTCGTGGGCATTGCCCCGTCCCTGGCCTTGCTCTGCCACTTCCTCTCGCTCCAGCTGGTCGACGGCGAGCAACGCTCGAGGTGCGTGTCGCTACAGGCGGTGACGGCGACCATTCGCTCCGGCATCAATTCCAAGGTCCACCTGGACACGAGGGGGTTCCGGAGGTAGTGGGTGTACATAGACACCACCATGTATAGCCCCCTAATCCTGATCCCCTTCGCCCCCGCGAAGCTGACCTCCTGGTGGGGGCACGCGAGGCTGGTCAACCCGTGGCTCGCCCGAGTCATGACTAGGATGGCCAGCCCAAAGGAGGCGGGGGTGACGATGGCGATGGTGGTGAGGGAGTTCACCCGGCAGAGTATCGCCCTGCTTCAACGCCATTCCCGCCCGATGTGGGCTTTTTCCAGCCCCGCGGACGATATGAGGCTCCAGCAGCCTCCTCTTCCTTCCAGCACCCTGCGCGTAGTGCTCCGCCTCCTGACCGGTGAAGAACCTATCGTGCTCCCTCCAGACGGATTCCCTCTTTACGATCACTTGAAGGGGGAGCCTTCGCCAAAAACATGCCATGCTTTCATGAGTGGGGGCTGCTCCTAGAGGGCCACGAGGGGCCTCGCGACAACCCCCTCTTGGCGACTCCCGTGCACGTAGGCCCTGAGGTGCGTGCTCCAGAGGTGGTTGCAGGGGAGCGGGCACCACCAAGCGCTCCTGAGGTGGTAGTCATGGAGCGGGCGTCACCATGCGCTCCTGAGGTAGCCGCCAGGGAGCGGGCGCCACCATGCCCTCCTGAGGTAGCCGTCGGGGAGCGGGCGCCACCATGCGCTCCTGAGGTGGCCGCTCCTAGACCCGCAGGCGGTGGGGGAGGAGTCCCGCCTGTGGATGCAGTTGCTGTACTCGCCATGGAGGGCTACGTGCCATC
Source organism: Triticum urartu (assembly GCF_003073215.2). Lineage (NCBI taxonomy): Eukaryota > Viridiplantae > Streptophyta > Magnoliopsida > Poales > Poaceae > Triticum > Triticum urartu. The sequence continues at coordinate 136,682,789 of NC_053028.1, read as the reverse complement.
CCCCAGCGCGTCTCCTTTGGATCCTGGGGCATCCCGCAAGAGGAAGGGGCTTTGGAGCCGCTACAATCTTGCCCCAAGGACCCTAAAAAGGAGGAAGTGGATAGTTGTGGACGAGTAAGTACCTTACCCTTCTCTTGACTCCTACATATTGCGTTTCCATCTGACTTTTGCCCCTCGGGATCTCTCCCATTACGGGAGGGAGCACATCCCGAGCATGATCTCCGGAGAGCACCGGTCCTGCCGCGACCTTAGGGCTTACGAGTTGGGCGGTTGCGCACGAGGTAGCATCTGGACACGAGCCAAGGCGGCCCCCGTGGGGCGCATGCTTGCACTCCTGGTGTCCTTCTTCCGGAGCGACCTCCGGGGCACGGGGGCCATGCCAAGGGCTCCCCCGCTGATCCTCATCAGAAGCCGGGCACTCTGCGTGATGGCGCCATCACCAAGCAGCAGGGCCAGTCCGCATGGGGCCCCATCTCGGGCCACAGGAGCGGGCGAGGGAGGCTTAGCCCCCGAGTTCCTGCCGGAGGCGGGTGAGGCGTCGTGCACCTCTCCGACTAACTGGGGCACAGAGGAAAGCCTAGGCCAGGAGTTGGAGATCGCACGCGGGTGCGGCACCGTCTAGCACGGCCTTCTTCGGGAGGCATCGAGCATGCTGGGGCGCCTCGGGGTGGAGCTTTGTTATATTGATGCCTGCCTCGAGGCGGAGCGCCTGCATCTGGCGCGCGAATATCGCCAGCTACACGTTGCCATCAACTTCAGGCGCCTGCAGCGCGAGCATGGCCGAGCGGATGCGGAGGGTCCCCTAGCTGCGATGAGGGAGGCTCACGGTCGCACCTTGGAGGAGGCCCGAGCTGCAGACTGCCGGTGTGAAGCGACGAAGCCGCGTGAGAGGGAGCTCCAAGCTTCCAACGCCATCCTTGAGCAACAAGTCCAGGCGCGCACGGCCGTGCTCGCGCCCCGACGGTCGGGCTGCCCACGAGCGAGGCGAGGTCCCGCACGCTTGAAGACACACTAGCGCTAGAGGCGATGGAGCTAAGCCTAGAGCGCGAGCGGCTACAAGTGAAGGAGCGCCAAGCAGCCACTATCGAGGATGCCCTCGCTTCTCGGGAGGCGAAGATCTAGCAAGAGGTCGACAAGAAGGTGGCGGGGATCCGCAGGGCCCTTGTTGTGACAGAAGTTGGAGCTCCAGGAGGTTCGCTTCCGCATGCGGTGCGACGAGCTGCGGGGTAAGGTCGAGGCCCTCAAGGAGAAGCTAGCTGCGGCGGAGCAGCGCGAGAAAGCCGATGAGACAGCTCGGACTATTTCCGAGGCCGAGCTGTCCTTCCTCCATCAGCAGGTTGAAGGCATTTCGTCCCTTGTAGAGAAAGCCTCGGATGAAGCGGGTCGCCGCTGAGTGCTGCAGCGTGAGCGCTCCTTGATGTTCGAGGCCCTCGGGCGCAGGGCCAACCAGGCCCTGAGCAACATTTGCGACAAGAACGTCTCCCGCCCGCTCAAAGCCGACGACACCGGCTACCTCGGCTTCTTCACCCAGGTTGTGTCTCACCTCAAAGGCGGCAGCGCGAGGGCCTGCCAACTCGTCGTAGAGAAGAGCCGCAACCTTCTTGGGCGCGCGTTCTCGCGCATCTTCAGCCACCTTCTTCGCTCCAATCCTGACTTAGATTTCGATGCCGCGATAGCCCCCGTACCTAGAGCAATCCAAGGCGTCCTGGCGAGCTGGGTGGAAGATCACATGGACGACCTGATCGCGAAACTCGCCCATGCCGATGACGTGGTTGCGCCCACAGACGAAGAGGGCGAGGCTGACGATGATGATGATGGCAACGATGACGATGATAGTGCATCTCGCTAGGCTTGTATTTCCCTGTTTTCCTATCAAAATTTTGAATGTGACCCCGCGGGGATGCGAAAGTATTTTTGGAAGAACTTTTTCTGCGATGTACTGAGTGGTATTTGCACTCCCTATTGTCTCCCCTCTTTTACTTTTCACGCATTCGTGACTCCTGAGTAGGGGCGACCCCTGAGCAAGGGTGGCCGTCATTGTCGTGCCTGGTCATGGTGCCCGATTCAAGGTCTGGAAGAGGGCGCATGTCGAGAGCCCTGGGCAATGCGCACCTGCCAGCTCGCTCGAGAGCTCCGCGCGAGGATCCAGAGAGGTGTGCGCGCGGGCAAGGCCACAGCTGCTGTGGCCTGGGACCTTAGGGCGTCTTTAGCGCTGCCGGGCGACCCATGCATGCGCACCATGCCCAGCCCCCGCTCACGGGGTGCGATGGAGTGAGCCACAGGTGCCCTCCATCTTTCAGAAAAACGAAAAGCAAGCAAAGGGAAAACAACTAGAAGAAGAAAAACCAGGAACCCTCCCTTTTTCAATAAAAATGCAAGAGCTGCAAGTTTATTCCAAGAAATAGCAAATTCGGCTACAAGAGAAGGCAAAACACAGTCGCGTCTGGCACCCATGCTAGTCATCTAGTTACTAGTATGGACCCGTAGGTCCTAAAAGAACTACTCACACATCATCATGATGCAACAAGGTTAATAAAGATGGCCTCCCCAAGGATTCCCCCCTCCGGCAGAGTGCCAGAACAAGGCTCTAGTTGGGATCGCACTGGAACAGAGCCTTGCAGCAACGATAAAATTGTTTTGCGTCTCGCTATGAGGGTTTTGGAATATATGTGAATTTATAGGATAGAGATTAGAGAAAACAGACCAGCAGGGGGCCACAAGCCTGTTGGATGTGCCCTAGCCCCAGGGGGTGCCCCTAGGCTTGTGCCCCCCTAGTCCATCTCCTGGTCACCTCTCGAAGCTTCTATGGTCTTTTTTTCAAGAAAAAATCGTCAAAAAGTTTCGTCATGTTTGGACCTTCATAGGCATCAATTTTCTGTAAAACCAAAAATAAGCAAAAAAACATCAACTAGCATTGGGCATTGGATTAACTAGAAGATGCCCCGCGCGTTGCTGTGGGACCATTTGCTACAACTATATTGTCATATAAAGAAACAACAAAAAAGATATCATATAAAGTCAATGACCTACATATGTAATCTAGCATGATGTTCACAACGATTAAATGATGTGGAACATTGATAGTAAGATAACAATACGTACTGGAAATGAAATCCACAACCAATTAGTGAATTGGAGCACACATGCAAATGAGCCACTAAATGTTGTTCTCTCTAAATTCCTGAAGCCAAGCTTTTGAATGACAAAAGTGAAGCACTGAAATTAGTACTAGACTCAATGTCCGAAGGAGGAAAAAAGTGATAGCAATGGCATGGTTCCCTGACCATTCCAACTCGCGATGTTTAGGTCCACCAAAACTTGAAAAATCACAAAAAATTAGGGTGCATCTACTGAGTAATAATTATCTGAATGACATTATCAGGATCTGCTAAAAGAACGCAGTGTGGAAGCCTGGACATGTAACAGAGGACAGAAGAAGTCCTTGGCCACTTGCATGGACTCTAGTAAAATGCTGATCCAAATTGGCCAAGCTTAGTAGCGTGTGTCGTGTAGAATCCCCGAGATGCCGCAACAATGAATGTGCAGCAAGCGGATGGGTCTGTCACCATTTCTCTGCTAATGTGTATGTCCACACTGCAGGAAAATGAAATTATGAAAACAAAATAGTTGCCTCACATATATGCCTACCTGAATTCATTCAAGCCTGATTGAGTGACAATTATGACTTACATGAATAGAAGGGATAATGGGGTTTAGTCCTGGGTTGTAGTAGATGATTTGTTCCAACCAATGCATTGCATGGAATGAAGGGGATCATTTGCATGTGATCAGTAATGTACTGACAAAAATATAAGATGCATGTCATGCGTTCATCAAGTTCAGATAATAAATTTTACAGATGGGATGATTATCTACTAACTCAAGCGGTAAGAAACCTAGACAAGAAGAAAGCACAAATAGCCATCGCAATCTCCAACAAATCATGGAGCAACTTGCAGCCAAATCTAACAAAATAAGAAATCAGATAAAACATTAGATTAGAAGAAGTAAGGAAGGCTAGAAAGGGACCAAATCACTCACCAAGTTCATGTTGGGAAGAGTAATCAAAGATCCGAGTCTAGTTGTGGTGGAAGACGATTCTCTTCTTTCAGACAATAAGATCCATATACACTTGTGCGCTCCAGGCTGGTATTTAAATGATATAAGCGGGTGGCTCAGTTACCTCCTCCGCATTTTTTGCCACCGTTCATTTCTGGCATATTTGCAGGAAAGGAGATTGTGCGGAAGAGGAGTCGATTAGGCAGAGTCAAGAGCGGAACATGCACATGAAAGAGAGAAGACAGCAGTCCAACGTCGTGCCATAGTGGGCATTTATTTTCGCATGTACTCACAGATGGGCCTACTATGACCTTGTATACGCAGCAGACCATGTGGGCCACGCAGGAAGGCAACATGCAGGTACAACATGCAGGGTTACAGAGAGGAGTATGTAGTTTTTGTTGGTGGGACCTACTTGATGATGTGCACAAGCTGCATGTTAAGATAAATATACTAGTGGGGATGAAGTTTTTAGATATATAGTATATGTTAGTCTAGAAAAGTAATATAAAATGATAAAAAATGGCCAAAGTATGTAAGAATGATAATATAATACTCCCTCTGTTCCAAAATAAGTGACTCGACTTTGTACTAACTTTAGTACAAAGTCAGTACAAAGTTGAGTCACTTATTTTAGGGCGGAGGGAGTAGCATTTAATGATGTCTACTACACAACCTTCTTCTTGTAGACGTTGTTGGGCCTCCAAGTGCAGAGGTTTGTAGGACAGTAGCAAATTTCCCTCAAGTGGATGACCTAAGGTTTATCAATCCTTAGGAGGTGTACGATGAAGATGGTCTCTCTCAAGCAACCCAGCAACCAAATAACAAAGAGTCTCTTGTGTCCCCAACACACCCAATACAATGGTAAATTGTATAGGTGCACTAGTTCGGCGAAGAGATGGTGATACAAGTGGTATATGGATAGTAGATATGGGTATTTGTAATCTGAAAATATAAAAAATAGCAAGGTAACTAATGATAAAAGTGAGCACAAACGGTATTGCAATGCGTTGAAACAAGGCCTAGGGTTCATACTTGCGCTAGTGCAAGTTCCCTCAACAATAATAACATAATTGGATCATATAACTATCCCTCAACATGCAACAAAGAGTCACTCCAAAGTCACTAATAGCGGAGAACAAACGAAGAGATTATGGTAGGGTACGAAACCACCTCAAAGTTATTCTTTCCAATCAATCCGTTGGGCTATTCCTATAAGTTTCACAAACAGCCCTAGAGTTCATACTAGAATAACACCTTGAGACACAAATCAACCAAAACCCTAATGTCACCTAGACACTCCAATATCACCTCAAGTATCCGTGGGTATGATTATACGATATGCGTCACACAATCTCAGATTCATCTATTCAACCAACACATAGAACCTCAAAGAGTGCCCCAAAGTTTCTACCGGAGAATCACGACGAAAACGTGTGCCAACCCCTATGCAGAGGTTCATGAGCGGAACCCGCCAGTTGATCACCAAAACATACATCAAGTGAATCACGTGATATCCCATTGTCACCACAGATACGCACGGCAAGACATACATCAAGTGTTCTCAAATCTTTAAAGACTCAATCTGATAAGATAACCTCAAAGGCGATACTCAATCTATTACAAGAGAGTAGAGGGGGAGGAGAAACATCATAAGATCCAACTATAATAGCAAAGCTCGCGATACATCAAGATCGTACCACCTCAAGAACATGAGAGAGAGAGAGAGAGATCAAACACATAGCTACTGGTACATACCCTCAGCCCCGAGGGATAACTACTCCCTCCTCGTCATGGAGAGCACCGGTGAAAGTGCGTTATATCAACTAGAGGGGGGTGAATAGGCGATTTTTATGAAAGTCTTCAAAACGTGAGAGTTATGAAGACAAACAGTGAAGATTATGCCTATTACTATGCAGCGGAAGTTAGATTACACTAGGCCAGCCATGGTCATGTATTCAATAGAGTGAAAGCACAGTGACAAACAGCTTCAGTGTAATAAGGATCAGGTAGGAAGAAGTTATGAAGCCAAACAGATCATACATTCATGTTGTGAAGACAAAAGGTAAAGCAGGCATGTAATGGCTTCACAATGAATGATTGTAAGTAAAAGGAAGTGAAGATGAAACCAGTGACACGTTGAAGACAATGATTTGTTGGACCAGTTCCAGTTGCTGTGACAACTGTACGTCTGGTTGGAGCGGCTAGGTATTTAAACCAAAGGACACACAGTCTCGGACACCCAGTTAAGGACACTTAGTCCAAGACACCCAGTCCTCACCGTTTTCTCCTTGAGCTAAGGTCACACAGACCTCGCCCAATCACTCTGGTAAGTCTTCAAGGTAGACTCCCAAACCTTCACAGACTTCGTTCACTGGCAATCCACAATTTCTCTTGGATGCTCTGAACGCAACGCCTAACCGTCTGGAGGATGCACAGTCCTCAAGTGTAATAAGTCTTCAGATCACACAGACACGAAGACTTAAGTGATGCCCAATTTACTCTGGCTCTGGGTGGTTAGGGCTTTTCTCCTCACTAGGAATTTTTCTTTCAAAGGCTTCGAGGTGGGTTGCTCTCAAACGACAAAAGTCGTGCATTGAAATCTGAGCAGCCAACCGTTTAAGGTTGTGGGGGGTGGACTATTTAAAGCCACTTGGCAACCCGACTTGATCTGTCCGAAATGACCCTGGGTCACTAAGGAACTGACACGTGTACCAACGGTCGGATTTCGAACTCACACGGCAACTTTACTTGGGCTACAAGTAAAGCTGACTTGTCTGACTCTGGACAAGATTTTCTCTCATAGGCTTCGCTCGAAGACATAGGATTTGAATTAGGCATCACTTCAGTCATTCTGACTGGTTCTCTTCGACCCCACTTAACAGTACGGTGGTTCCTATGACACAACATGAATGAAATAAAACTGCGAAGGATCTAGGTCTTCGAGTTCCAAAAGCTTCATAGGGAGTCTTCTCATGTCATTGTCTTCAATATGAATATCTTCATAAACCACCATTGTCTTCAATGTCTTCGTACATTTTTAGGGGTCATCTCTGGTAGTAAAACCGAATCAACGAGGGACTTCTACCTGTGTTTTCCTGCAATTCTCAACAACACATTAGTCCCTCAACTAGGTTTGTCGTCAATACTCCAAAACCAACTAGGGGTGGCACTACATGCACTTACAACCGGGATGATGAAGATGGCCACCGGAGAGGGGTTCCCCCTCCGGCAGGGTGCCAGAACGGGTCTAGATTGGTTTTCGGTGGCTACGGAGGTTTCTGGCGGCGGAACTCCCGATCTATTGTGCTCCCTGGTAGTTTTAGGGTATATGGAGATATATAGGCGGAAGAAGTACGTCAGGGGGGCCACGAGGGGCCCACGAGGGTGGAGGGTGCTCCCTAGGGGGGTGGGCGCGCCCCCTACCTCGTGGCCTCCTCGAAGCTTCCTTGACGTAGACTCCAAGTCTCCCGGGTTGCTTTCCTTCCAAAAATGAGTTCCGTGAAGTTTCAGGTCGATTGGACTCCGTTTGATTTTCCTTTTCTTTGAAACCCTAAAATAGGCAAAAAAAACAGAAACTGGCACTAGGCTCTGGGTTAATAGGTTAGTCCTAAAAATGATATAAAAGTGTATAATAAAGCCCATAAACATCCAAAACAGTAGATAATATAGCATGGAGCAATCAAAAATTATAGATACATTGGAGACGTATCATTTAACAATCAAAAATTATGGATACATTTAATGCGTATCAATGCTACATTCTGAAGAGAAGCTTGAATAACTTCGCCGGGAAATATCTGCGTTGCAGAGAAGAGAGATCTATGCTTTGAGAAGAAACTATATCGAGAAGATTGTTTCAAAGAATTGACCCTTAAAATATTGCTGACACAAATCAATTGTCATTCAGTGTGTCCGAAGAAGAATTATTGCAGTCAAGAAGAATGAAGGTGAAGTGACGATGAGTGGATTTTATGCATGCTTTTCAGAGTATATTCTAGTGCCAAAATCCCGCATATCATATCCATCTAGCACTCATTCATGTCCTCAATGCATAGTTTTTGGTGTTTGCTTGTTCTACAAAGATCGTTGCACACTTTTTTTACTTAATTTTTATTAGTTTGCCTTTGTTTTGTGGTGTTTGTAGGTGTGTTGACATGTTCATGGACTTGGTACATCAAAAGAACCAAGTTGGGGTCAAACCGAAGAAGTTTCAGGCACTAGATCAAAGCCCTTTGGAGAGTTTGATGATTTGACATTTATCGAATTATCCAAAATGAATATTCAAGGCATCTGGCATATCGGAATTTTTTCTAGCAATCCAACAAGCCCAAGAATGTCAAAATCAGAGTTTGTATGAAGAAATGGTGACCAAAATACGAAGCCACCCAGAAGTTCCACACTGAAGGATGGCCTTCCATACAAGCGGAGTTGTTCGTATGGATGGTCGTATGACCTCCTAACAGCCCATTTTTCCCAATGGGATCCTTGACAACCAAGGGCAGTATTCACTACAAAAAAAGACACATCCGTGACATTTTGGGCCAAACGAAATTTTTTCCTGTCATACTTATGACACTTCTATGACAATAATTGTGACAAAACACGGTATCATCATAGATGTGGTGGGGTCCTACTTCTATGACAAAAAATCATGACAGAAAATGGGCTTTTCGTCCTGGGCGGGCCAGAGACGCAGCTGCATGACATTCTTTGGGCCGTCCATGAAGGAAAAAACCATGGTAGAAGCGAGGACGAGGAAAATATTGGGGTGTTACCGGTTACGGTGGGTGGTCGGGGCCGAGCGATGCGCGTTTCTCTCGTACACGCACGCGCGTGGGTGCGACGCATTGGGCTCTAACTGAACCCGAGCGATTGCACTGCAGGCTACGCGTTACTGAACCCGAGCGATCGATCAATGGATGTTAACTGAACCCGATCGAGTGATTCCTTCGCTACTGCTGCTAACTGAAGCCGATCAATGCTGGCTCTGGATGAACAATGAGCGTTGTTGGGGGGTTCGGATGAACAGTTCCCGGTGGGGGTGGATGAACAGGACCCCGTGGTGTTGCCTCTGGATGAACAGGACCCCGATCGATCGATCCGGTTGGGGCTGGATGAACAGGACCCCGTGGAGGGATGGATGAACAGGACCACCCCGTGGAGGGCAGGATGAACAGTAGACGGTGGAGGGCTGGATGAACAGTAGCCCGTGGAGGGGTGGTTGAATAGGAGCCCGTGGAGAGGGCTGGTTAAACAGTAGTCGGTGGAGTAGCGCGTGGTGGAGGCTGGATGAACAGGAGCCCGTTGATGAACAGTCACAGGTGGAGGCTGGAGGAGGTCGACGGTGGACGAACAGTAGCTCGTGGAGGCTGGAGGGGGTCGACGGTGGAGATGAACAGTATCTCGTGGAGTCCCGTTTTGCGGTTCGCCAAACCCCTCCCGATGAACAGGACCCCCGTTTCGACCGTAGCGCTCCAACACAAGTTCGTTTCCTCCGTTTTGCGGTACGCCACACCCCTCCCGATCAATAGGACCCCCGTTTCGACCATAGGAGGTCTGTTTCCTCCGTTTTACGGTACGCCAGACCCCTCCCGATGAACAGGATCCCGTTTCGAACATGGTCGGTCGAACACAAGGCCATTTCCTATGTTCTGCGGTACGCCAGGCCTCATTTCCATCGGCTATTCCGTCCAAGCCCTCCCGATGAACACAATGACGCATTCCGTTCCGACCCAGCCGGTTGGCTCCCCACGAACATGACGACGATGCAGTTTCTTTGTTCCGACCCAGCCATGTTGCCGGGGTACTGATCCACGGGCACCTATGGGACCGGCGGACCGGGTCCCTTTCGGTTCGGCGGGGGCGGAGATCGCGCAAAGAGCGGATCGAGGTGATACACGCGAGCGATTTACCCAGGTTCGGGCCGCAAGGATGCGTAAAACCCTACTCCTGGTTTGTGGTTTGTATTGATTTCTTGCTCGGGAGCGCGGAGTGCTATAGTACAGTTCAGCAGCTAACGAGACCGAGCGTGAGTGTTTTTCGAGCCCCCCTCTACGTTGCACACGGGCCTCCTTTTATATGCTCAAGGGGTCACCGACAGGTGGCAACGGAGGCAAAGGGTAAAAATGGAAAGGTGATGCGGTAGGTACAGCTACCTGCTACAGTGTATCATACCTAACCCTGACGGCAGGGGACAAGGGCCTTAAATGCCCGTCTATGTCGCCTAAACAGTGCAAAAAAGGGACCGTCAGGGGCGCCACCGCTCACCACGATGGAAAACTTGTCAGCGCCGCTTGCCACCGCACACCGCAAGCTGCACAGCCTTCCGCCACGTACGCCTGGAGGGGTCCCAGAGCGACACGTTGGTGGATGTGCTGGAGCGCGGGCACAGTGGTGTCTTGCCGCGGCAAGCGCCTTACCGCTGTCGTTGTCTTGTCGCGTCCGGGAGCTTGTCGCTCACCGGGCCTTGCCGGGACACGTGGTGTGCCGCGGCAAGTTCCTTGAAATGCCTTGGGTGGCCTTCCCGGCAAGCTCCTCTTGCCGGGGTCCTGGGATGCTTTTGTTAGCCTTCCCGGCAAGCTCCTCTTGCCGAGGTCTTGTCTTCTTGACTTGGATACTTTGTTCTTGAATGGCTCCAAAGGAACCACGGAGGACCTTGGCGGTCACCCGGCAAGCCTTGCCGTGGGATGTTGTGACTGCCCGTGCACAAGTTCGGGATACTAGGGTACCCCTACTCTAGTACACCGACAGGAGCCCCCGGGCCTGGGCCATACACGGTGCCGAGCGCTGTTGGGCCAGGCCCAAAGCAGGGCACGGGCATGCGCGGCCTAGGTTACGCCGTATCTCACTCCGTATCCACCGCGCCCTCCCCAAACGGCACGCGTTGAATGCGGCGTCGTGGGAGAGATCATGGGTGGTGTCTTTATTCGGAAATGCGGAACGTCCGCCCCCTCCCTCTTTATAAATAGGGGAAACAGGGGCAGTTCGCCCACTCGCCCGTTGCCGTTCCAATCTCAGAAATCTCCGCCGCTCCCCCGCCTTCCAAAAGCTGAGAGAGAGAGAGAGCAGCGCTCTGCCCCCACATCGCCACCAGCACCACCAACGCCGTCGACCTCCTCCACTGCTTCCGCCATGGCTCCAAAAGCCGACAAGGGGAAGGCCGTGAAGTCGACCGAGGCGCAGCGGCTCGCGGCGCTGCGGAAGGAGCGGGTCGTCTTCCCCCCCAAGCTTGGCGCGAAGGAGCTGAGGGAGAATTACTACCTTTTCTGGTCGGCGGAGACACGAGCGCATCCGCGCATGAAGGTACTCCCCGCCGCCTCTTGGAAGAAAGACCCAAACGGATACCCTTTCTTTGCTCTGTTCTTCTACTGCGGGCTCTGCCCGCCTTTCACTGAGTTCTTCTGCGACATCATGAATACCTATGGATTCCACCTCCTCGACTTCACCCCCAATGCCGTTCTCACCATGGCAGTTTTTGCACATCTCTGCGAAAACTTTGTCGGAGTCCTTTCCAACGTAGCCCTCTTCCGCCACTTCTTCATACCCCGAGTAGAAAGAGGAGAATCTCTATCCGGCGGAATCGCCTGGATCTCAAGGGCCGGCAAGAAGGAAACGTATCTGGAGGGAGAATTCCGCGGCAAGTGGGAGGAGTGGAGGGCAGATTGGTGCTGGATTGACGAGGAGAGCCCGCAGCCATTCACCACCCGGCGCCGAACCCCAGTAGCACGCGGCAGCGATTGGAGTGACGTGGCCCCGGAGGACGACAGGCTGAAGATTGCCGTCACCAGGATCCTGCGCCTCAGGCTTGCCGGGCTTACTGTTGGCGCTGTTGGCGCAGACTTCCTTCGCTGCCGCATTGCCCCCCTGCAGGAACGGGGGAGGCCCACTTGGGAGTTCAAGAATGCGGCAGACATCATGAGGCTGCGGCCGGGCCTCAATTACAACTTCACAGTCCTGGAGCTCAACGCGATGCTTCAGGAGCTCTTCAAGTATGACCCCCAACATCCCGAGGTTTTCAGGTTGCCGGGGGGCGTCGTCCCGCTGTGCAACAATTCCTTGCTCGACCGCATTCGTGCAATGATGCTGGAGTGCGACTCGCATGGGATTGTGCCAACTTGGCAGGAGCCTGCAGACGACGTCATGCAGCAGTTCTTCGACGACTTGGTAGAAGTGCCAATCCGCTCCGGCGAGAAGGATGGCCTCACCCGTGACACCACGGATGCGGAGATGGCGCTCATTGCCACTAGGCTGGAAGAGGCAGCGGCAGCCGCAGCCGCGGGCGAGTTTGGATTCACTATGGAGGAGGCAGATGCAGCAGAAGCGGCAAGCCGTGCCGAGCGAGGGGAGCCCGCCGGCAAGAAGGAGCTTGCCGGGCGTGACGCCGAGCCGAGCGAGCCCGCCAAGGACACGAGCGGCTCGCTGGAAATCAACTCATCTTCCACCTCGTCTTCAGACAGCCCACCACAAGCGGAACCTCCATCCCCACCAAGAAGGCGTCTCCGCAAGGCCGGTGACGTGGCGGAGCGGCAAGCGGGTCAACAGTCGCCACGCCGCGTGACACGCTCCACCGCGGCAAACACCGTTGCCGCGGGAGCGCCTCATGCTGCGACGGCAACTGGAGCGGAGTCTAGCCGGACCACCGCTTCAGTTCCTGCCGCTGCTCACGCCGCGCCGACAGCCGGGGCGGGATCGTCTCAGACCACCGCCACTGCTCCCGCCAAGCGGCCAAGGGAAGCTACCCCTCCGCCTCCTCGCGCCGGGCGCGCGCCGGACTTCGACTTCTCCTCGTTCAGCTCCGACGAGGGAGAAGAAGAAGAGTAAGCTTCTCTTGCTGTACTTGTAGTTCTTTAATCCTTGATGTTTGTCTTGTATCTCATTTGCTTTTCTCTGAACTTGTTCTTCTCTAGGACTCTGGCCCAGAGAGCGGCAAAGAGGGCCAAGGTCCCGGTGATCGTCATCGAGGACGAGCCCACTGCGACAGCAGGTGGCGCGCCCGAGACAACCTTGCCGGACCCGGCGACTTTTCTCCAGAGCAGCCCCCAGCGTAAGTGTATGATTTACTTTCCGCTGCGAGGCACGCACGGGTACTTGTCTTTGCTGATATCTGCTTGTTGATTTGTGTAGAAGCCGAGCAGCCCCACCAGGAGCCAAGGGAGAATCCCCCGACAAGGGAGAATTCTCCAGCAAGGGAGGGCTTCCCGGTAAGGGAGAAGTCTCCGGCAAGGGAAGGTTCTCCGGTAAGGGACAGCACCAGCGGCCCCCCGACGGCGGAGACCACTACTGCAGAACCTGGTGCAGGTACTCCTCTTGCTTCAAAACTTCCCTTGGGTTCTTCTTCTTTTGATCTTCTTGGATTTTTGCTGGATTTTGCTTGACTCTTCTCCCCTTGCCGGCTGTCAGACCCATCTGCTGCGGAGCGGACGGAGACCGAGGTCGCCGTCGAAGACGTAGCTAGCGCTGGTGATGCTGCTGGCGCAGAGGCCGCCAAGGCTGCCGCCGCAGCAACTGGCGAAGGGTCTGGTGATCGCACTGACGGCCCTAAGGCCGCAGGAGCGCCAGGCGCTGCACCGACCACCGACCTGTCCGCCGAAGCCGCAGCGCCAAACTCCGAGGAGCCCCAGCCGGGTGTCTACTTGAAGGCCGGCGAAGGCGTCTTCATCAACCTCCCCTGGGCGTCAAGCTCCAGGGCGCCGGTCGAGGGGGAGATCTTCGACGGAGAAGTGCTTGCCTCCGCGGGGTTGACGGTGGTTGACGCGCCAAGCAGCAGCAGCAACGAGCCCGAAGAAGAGCGGCTGCTGCGGAAGCTGATGTCGCTCTACCGCGCGCGGCAAGCCAAGCTGGAGTCCCGCGAGGCGCTTGTCGCGAAGGCGGGAGCTGATATCAAGAAGCGCGCGGAAGAGCTCAGGGGTTTCCATCGGGAAGCCCTCCGATCCCTGGCGAAGGAGTGGGAGCAGCTCGCTGAAGCGCAGAAGGCCTTCCTCCTCGAGAAGGCCGAAGTCGAAGAGCGGGAGCGACTTGCCGCTGTGAAGCTAGCCGCGGAGGAGGGCGAGCTGGCGCAGCGGAAGGTCAATCTCGACGCCCACGAGGAGGAGCTTGCCGCGCGCGAGGAAAAACTCGGCGGAGCCCTCAAACAGGCAGAGGACGCCGACACCGCCGCCGAGGCCGCCAAGGAGGAGTTGAAGACGAAGGTGGCGCGGCTGGAGGCCGATCTCGCCGAGAAGGGCAAAGAGCTCAGCGCCGCCAAGGTCTCCAACGTGGATCTTGAGTTGAAGCTAACCACTTTGACCAAGTCTCTGGACAGCACCAAGAAGCAGGAGGCGGCCTTGAAGGAGGAAATCAGGGCCGACAAGGCGCTGCTGGAGAGTGCCGCCGCCGCCCAGAACGCTTTCAGGGAGACTGTGACGCACTGGACGGAGAGTCTTGTGAATACCGCCACAGATATCGACAAGGAGCTGGCGCAACTGGGGATGGAGGATCTCGGGTATCCCTCCGACGAGAACCTCCAACCCAGTGCCAAGCTCGTCTTGTTCTTCAAGGGCGTAGCGACAACCCTCCAGCGACTCCGGGAGAGGATCCCCAAGCAACTGGCTGACGAGTCGTGCAAGATCTGCGCGGGAGCTCTTCAGAAAGTGTTGATGGAGGTGGCCTTCCGCAATCCGGGCCTCCGCCTCACCAACGTCCTCAGGACCTTGCCGCCGGAGGCTGATCTAGAGGAGCTCAAGGCCCTTGTCGCACTCATTGTGGACAAGGTGAGTGGGATCAAGAGGGTCGAAGGCGATCGCGTAGATTAGGCCGCCAATTTCTTCTTTCCTTGTTGCTGTTTATTATGTTATGAAAACAATCTGTTAGAGCTGCGACAAGCTACCTTTGTAATATAGCTTTGTTCTATGGAATGATTGCAATGTTATTCCCTTTACTTGATCCCTCCCTTTGTATGTCTTTTTACCCTACGCTTTTAGGGAACTTGTCGGTGCAGGCACCTGAGCCGCGAGCGCTGAGTGCGGGACGTCAGCAGCCTGCTGGCGGTGCCGCTACCGGCAAGAAACCTTGTCGCAACTAGTTGCAGCTCACTTAAGTTGCTGAGCGGACTCGAAACAAAGTAAGGGCGCTAGCGGCTCACTTAAGTTGCTGAGCGGACTCGAAACAAAGTAAGGGCGCTAGCAGCTCACTTAAATTGTTGAACGGGCTCGAAACAAAGCAAGGGCGCAACTAGCTACGAGTTGGTTCCTCCGCGCACAGGTTTTCCATACAAAGTGCGGTCGTTCAAGGGAGATAACTTAAAATTTAAAAAATTTGATTGCTCAAACTTTGGCAACTTAGCTTTTCTGTTGTTTGCTTCCCGGCAAGGCGAAACTTTCTTGAACGGCGCCTGGTCCATACCATCGTCTTCTCCTTTCCTCCCCGGCAAACTTGTGGGCGAGGGGAACCTTGCTTTCAAAAGAAAGAAGAGACAATACAGATATGGGCCTTTACGACTCGTTATTGCTTACCGTGGAATAGGTGCTGCACAAAGTGTTAGATCATATATGCCAAAAAATAGGAAGCATGAAATCGACAAAATGTGCGGAGCACATGAGCTTTACTTATGCACGGGGTCTGCGCCCGGCTTTGTACAAAGGATTACATGCAACAACGGCAAGACTTGTACAAAAGGTGGTTGCCGGAACAGGTTCCAACAACCGCGCCTTACGGGTAAAACTTACGAAGATGCTCAATGTTCCAGGAGTTGCTCACCGGACTGCCATCTTCGGTCTCAAGGCGGACAGCGCCAGGCCTAGTGACTCGTTTCACCCGGTAAGGGCCTTCCCAGTTCGGCGTCAACTTGTTGGAATTCTTGGCGGACTGAACTCGCTGAAGAACAAGGTCGCCTTCCTCGAGACTTCTGGCGTTAACTTTGCGGCTATGGTAGCGGCGCAAAGCTTGCTGGTAGCGAGTAGCTCGCACAGCAGCCTGAAGACAGTCTTCCTCAAGGAGCAGCGCGTCATCTTGTCGCAGCTGCTCTTGCTCGAGCTCATCATAAGCGAGCACTCGAGGTGACCCGTATACGAGTTCCGTGGGGATAACTGCCTCTGCTCCATAGACTAGAGCGAAAGGTGTCTAACCAGTGGCTCGATTTGGCGTCGTCCTGATCGACCAAAGAACCACCGGCAGCTCCTCGATCCAGTTTCTTCCGCACTTGTGCAGCCTGTCGAAAGTTCTGGTCTTGAGCCAGCGCAGCACTTCAGCATTTGCCCTCTCCGCTTGACCGTTGCTTCTCGGGTGAGCAACAGAAGCGAAGCAGACCTTGGCGCCAAGATCTTGGACGTACTGCATGAAGGTGCGGCTCGTGAATTATGTACCGTTGTTGGTGATTATCCTGTTAGGGATCCTGAAGTGGCAAACAATTGACTGCTAACTGTGCTGTCACCTTCCTCACTGGTTCCACTTCCGGCCACTTTGTGAACTTGTCAATTGCAACGTACAAGTACTCAAAGCCCCCGACAGCTCGGGGAAAGGGGCCGAGGATGTCGAGCCCCCAGACCGAAAATGGCCAGGATAAAGGGATCGTCTGGAGAGCTTGAGCTGGTTGGTGTATCTGCTTGGAATGGAACTGGCACGCTTCACACTTGGTTACTTGTGCAGTTGCATCCTGGAGGGCTGTTGGCTAGAAGAAACCTTGCCGGAATGCTTTGCCGACAAGTGCTCTTGCGCCAATGTGGTGACCACATATGCCTCCATGTATCTCTGCCAACAGCTTTTGTCCGTCTTCCCGGTGAATACACTTCAATTTCACACCGTTGAGTGTTCTTCTGTACATTGTCTTGTCGACAAACTGGTACATACTTGACTGCCGGGCTACTCTTTCTGCTTCTTCTTGCTCTTCGGGAAGTTCTCCTGTCTGAAGGAAACGGACAATCTGCTGCGCCCATGCTGGAGCTTGTGGCTCGACAACAAGGACTAAAGGCAAATCTGCCGCTGCGGGAACATCCGCTTCTACGGCGAGAACCTGCGGGTCTGCCGGAGCTTGACGTTCCTCGGAAGCTTGCCGGAGCAAAACTTGCTGGGAGCTTCTGCTTCAATGGAACAAACCCTGGGGTTTGCCGGAGCAGACTGCTCCTCAGCGCTCTTGGCGTTGATCTTGGGGACTGCTGCAGGAACATCCACTTCTACAGCAAGAACCTGCGGCTCCGCCGGAGCGTGACGTTCCCCAACAAGCTTACCAGAGCAAAACTTGTAGAGAGCTTCTGCTTCAACGGAACAAACCCTAGGGCTTGCCGGAGCAGATTGCTCCGCAGCGCTCTTGGCGTTCTTACTAGCATCAATCCCGGACTTTGAGACAAGAATTGGATACAAGAAATGAACTAGGATTTGGAGATGAGTTGGTGCTGGTGAAGATGTTGATGGAGATCACCATCTCCCCATGAGAGGAGCGTTGGTGATGACGATGGTGATGATTTCCCCATCCCGGAGGGAAGTATCCCCGGTAGAACAGCTCTGCCGGAGCACTAGATTGGTTCCGCCAAGGTTCCGCCTCGTGGCAGCGTAGTCTTGTCCCGAAAAGTTCCTCCCTTATTTTTTCTCATCGAAATACTTCATATAGGTGAAGATGGACGTCGGAGAGTCACCAGGGGGCCCACGAGGTAGGGGGCGCGCCCTAGGGGGGGAGCCCCCACCCTCGTAGCAGGGTGTGGGCCCCCTGACCTTCATCTTTGACGAGGATTTTTCTTTATTTATTTTAAGATGTTCCGTGGAGTTTCAGGACTTTTGGAGTTGCGCAGAATAGGTCTCTAATATTTGCTCCTTTTCCAGCCCAGAATTCCAGCTGTCGGCATTCTCCCTCCTTATGTAAACCTTGTAAAATAAGAGAGAATAGCCATAAGTATTGTGACATAAAGTGAAATAACAGTGCATAATGCGATAAATATCGATGTAAAAGCATGATGCAAAATGGACGTATCAACTCCCCCAAGATTAGACCTCGCTTGTCCTTAAGAGAAAAGCCGATAACAATAAATATGTCCTCATGTTTAGAGGTAGAGGCGTCGATAAAAATAAAATACGGACATGAAGGCATCATGATTATTCTCATAACAACAACATATATAGATTTTGTCATATGATTACTTATGTTCAAGTGATGATCTATTCACAATGCAAAAGTATAAATCATAAACCTTATTGGGTTCCAACAAACTATAATCTCAGTCATTGAAGCAATTGCAATTTAACATAACATCGGAAAGAGTCTATGTGAGAGCTAAAAAGCAAGTCCACATACTCAACTATCATTTAGTCCTCCATAATTGCTAACACTCACGCAATACTTGTGGTTACGGAGTTTTAATCGGACAAAGAGAAAGATAGGGGCTTATAGTTTTGCCCCACAACCTTTTACCTCAAGGGTAATGTCAACAATAATGGTTCATGCTCCCCTACATCCAATTAGATATATATATATATATCATGTTCTTTCCAACATGCTGAGCTTGCCAAAGGATAAAATGAAAAAGAAAAGGTGAAGATCACCATGAATCTTGCATAAGGTAGAAGATAATAATAAAGGATAGGCCCTTCGCAAAGGGAAGCAGAGGTTGCCATGCGCTTTTATGGTTGGATGCATAAAATCTCAATGCGAAAGAACGTCACTTTATATTGCCCCTTGTGATATGAACCTTTATTATGCAGTCCGTCGCTTTTATTACTTCCACATCACAAGATCGTATAAAGCTTATTTCTTCCACACCAATCAATCATACATATTTAGAGCAATTTTTATTGCTTTGCACCGATGACAACTTACTTGAAGGATCTTACTCAATCCATAGGTAGATATAGTGGACTCTCATGGCAAAACTGGTTTAAGGGTATTTGGAAGCACAAGTAGTATTTCTACTTGGTGCTGAGAATTTGTCTAGCATGAGGGGGACAGGCAAGCTCAACAAGTTAGAGGATCCATGACAACATACTTTATCTCAGATATAAGAAAGACATAACTCATTACGTTGTCTTCCTTGTCCAACATCAACCCTTTAGCATGTCATATTTTGATGAGTGCTCCCAATCATAAAAGATGTCAATGATAATATATCTATATGTGAAAACCTCTCTTTCCTTATTACTTCCTATTAATTGCAACAATGACCAAAGCTATGTCTGCCAAGTCCCAACAACTTTTAATCATCATACTCTTTCTATGTGAAGTCATTACTCTCAATAAGATCAATATGAACTTTTTGTTTCTTTTTATTCTTTTTCTCTTTTCTTTTATTCACCCAAGATCATGGTAAAATTATCAAGCCCTTGACTCAACACTAATATTTATTATATATAGCTCACGGACTCGATTACATAGAGAGATCATAAAGCAAAACTCAAAACTAGATCATGCCATAAACTTTATTCTACTAAATCAAGATACTACTAATAGGATCAAACTAAGAAAAACAGTAAAGATAGGAGTTGTGATTGTGATACGATACCGGGGCACCTCCCCCAAGCTTGGCAGTTGCCAAGGGGAGTGCCCATACCCATGTGATTATATCTCCTTTGTCGGTGAAGAAGGTGGAGGTGACGGATAATCGCACATCGAACGTAACAGGTCCTCCAGCTTGCGAATAATGCCCTTGAGTGCGACAATATGCTCCTTCAACAAAACATTTTCTTGTGTGAGATACTTGTTTTGAACACGAGCTAACTCAATCATCTTGAAAGCTTCAATCTCAGTTGGGGTAAGAAGGTTATGATCAATTTGAAGGGTGTCTTTTACTGCTGGAGCTTGATCCTTCGTGGCCTTCTTGATCCTTTCATCCTTGTTGACCCTCGTGGGTTCTTCCCTCTTCAGATCTATCTTCATTAGCCAAGCAACGTTGTCACCATTGTTGGAGGAGGGAGACGACATGATGCCTAGCCTGGAAAACCCTAACAGAAAACAGCTCGAAACAAGAACAGAGGAGGTTTGCGTGATACGGGAGTCAAAACCTTCGGGAGAATATATAATGAATTTTTACCGACCAAAATACGAATTGTGCAAGAAAATGGAGTCCGGAAGGCACACGAGGTAGGGGGCGCTCCCAGGGGGGTAGGGCACGCCCACCACCCACGTGGGGCCCTCGTGTCCTTCCCGGACTGCTACTTATTTTTCTATTTTTCTAAATATTCCAAAACGGAGAAATATTGCCTTAAAAATTGTTTTGGAGTCGGTTTACTTACCGTACCACATACCTATTCCTTTTTGGAGTCTGAAACGTTCCGGAAAGTGTCCCTTATGTATTCCTCCGGGGTTACGGTTTCAATAATATTGGTTTCAACATTTATGGGATTACCTGAGATATAATGTTTGATTCTTTGACCATTTACCACCTTCGGATTTGTGCCCTCGAAGTTGTTGATCTTTATGGCACCGGAACGATAGACCTCTTCGATAACATAGGGGCCTTCCCATTTAGAGAGAAGTTTTCCTGCAAAAACTCTTAAATGAGAGTTGTATAGCAATACATAATCACCTACATTAAACTCACGCTTTTGTATCCTTTTGTCATGCCATCTTTTAACTATTTCTTTAAACAACTTGGCATTTTCATAAGCTTGGGTTCTCCATTCATCAAGTGAGCTAATATCAAATAACCTCTTCTCACCGGCAAGTTTAAAATCATAGTTGAGCTCTTTAATAGCCCAATATGCCTTATGTTCTAGTTCGAGAGGTAAGTGACATGCTTTTCCATAAACCATTTTATATGGAGACATACCCATAGGATTTTTGTATGCAGTTCTATAAGCCCATAATGCATCATCAAGTTTCTTGGACCAATTATTTCTAGACCTATTAACAGTCTTTTGAAAAATTAATTTGAGCTCTCTATTGCTCAACTCTACCTGACCACTAGACTGTGGGTGATAAGGAGATGCAATTCTATGATTAACATCATATTCAACAAGCATTTTACAGAAAGCACAATGAATAAAGAGTGAACCACCATCAGTCATTAAATATCTAGGGACTCCAAAACTCGGGAAAATAACTTCCTTAAGCATTTTAATAGAAGTGTTATGATCAGCACTACTAGTTGGAATAGCTTCTACCCACTTAGTAACGTAATCAACAGCAACTAGAATATGTGTGTATCCATTAGAGGCAGGAAAAGGTCCCATATAATCAAAGCCCCAAAGATCAAACGGTTCAATAACAAGTGAATAATTCATAGGCATTTCTTGATGTCTACTAATATTACCAATTCTTTGACATTCATCACAAGACAAGACAAACTTACGGGCATCCTTGAAGAGAGTAGGCCAATAAAAACCAGATTGCAATACCTTATGTGCAGTTCTATCTCCAGCATGGTGTCCTTCATAAGCCTCGGAATGACACTTGCGTAGGATCTATTCCTGTTCATGCTCAGGTACACAACGTCTAATAACACCATCCACTCCTTCTTTATAAAGATGTGGGTCATCCAAAAAGTAATGTCTTAAATCATAGAAAAACTTTTTCTTTTGTTGGTATGTGAAGCTAGGTGGTATAAATTTAGCAACAATATAATTAGCATACCATGGAGTACTATGAGAAATACTTATAACATTTAATTGTTCATCACAAAAGCTATCATTAATAGGTAGTGGGTCATCAAGAATATTTTCTAACCTAGACAAGTTGTCTGCAACGGGGTTCTCAGCTCCCTTTCTATCAACAATATGCAAATCAAATTCTTGTAGCAAGAGAACCCATCTAATAAGTCTAGGTTTAGCATCTTTCTTTTCCATAAGATATTTAATAGCAGCATGATCAGTTTGAATAGTTACTTTAGAATCAACAATATAAGATCTGAACTTATCACAAGAAAATACAACTGCTAAAAGCTCTTTTTCAGTAGTAGCATAATTTCTTTGAGCATTGTCTAGAGTCTTACTAGCATAATGAATAATATTTAATTTCTTATCAACTCTTTGCCCTAGAACAGCACCTACAGCATAATCACTAGCATCACACATAATTTCAAAGCGTAAATTCCAATCAGGTGGCTGAACAACAGGTGTAGAGACTAATGCTTTCTTAAGTATTTTAAATGCTTCTACACAATCATCATCAAAGACAAATGGTATATGTTTTTGCAATAAATAAGTCAGAGGCCGAGAAATTTTTGACAAGTCCTTAATGAACCTCCTGTAAAATCCGGCGTGACCAAGGAAACTTCTTATACCTTTGATGTCCTTGGAACATGGCATCTTTTCAATAGCATCAACCTTGGCTTTATCAACTTCAATACCTCTTTCAGAAACTTTGTGCCCCAAGACAATACCTTCATTAACCATAAAGTGGCACTTTTCCCAATTCAAGACAAGATTAGTTTCTTCACATCTCTGCAAAACTCGATTAAGATTGCTCAAGCAATCATCAAAAGAGGAACCATAGACGGAAAAGTCATCCACGAAAACCTCACAAATCTTTTCACAAAAGTCAGAGAATATAGCCATGATGCATCTTTGAAAGGTAGCAGGTGCATTACATAAACCAAAAGGCATACGTCTATAAGCAAAAGTACCAAAAGGGCATGTAAAAGTAGTCTTTGATTGATCCCTAGCCGACATAGGTGTTGACAACTGATTTTGGCAAGATATAGATTGCAATGAAGATGGTCTCGAGTGAACGGGTTTTCAGCATGAAAAGATTCACGTCGCCGAGTGGAACAACTTTGATGTTTCGGTTAAATTCATTCGACCTTATCTTACGGACCGAAACTATACTCCGAGTGTCATAATTCAATGGTTCTAGTGGTTTTTGGCCAATCACGTCTTCAAGATGACCTCGGATGAAGGAGCACTCTTAAGGAATTGTCTTCGTCTCGTCGAGCCAATCGATTTTGATAAATAAATCATCTCAACCTGAGTTCATATGCAAAAGTTAGAGGCAATACACTGCAGACCGAACCTCAACAGAAATATGGCGCGAGGTGCCACACACTTGTCTGATAGGTTGCGCGAGTAATTCGGCCATGAAGGAAGCCTTGAATCGAAAAACCTTCAACACAAAGAAGTTTTTTCTCGTCGAGCCAATCGTTTTTCATATAAAATTTGTCTCAATCTGAGATCGTATGCAACCTGGAGAGGCAAATCAAGATCAGGTTGTGTTTTCAGTCGGGAAATCCAAGTGAAAAGTTTACCATCCGAGTGAAAACCTACCGATCGAGTAAAAGGTCGAGTGAAAACTTATCGATCAAGTAAAAGATTGGCTTCCAAGTGAAAATATAGTAATCCGAGTGAAATTATCATCCGAGTGAAAAGATTACCGTCGGAATGAAAACTTGACGTTCGAGTAAGATATTGCCTTCCGAGTGAAATATAGTCATCCGAGTGAAAGATTGTCTTCCGAGTGAAATTATAGTCATCCGAGTGAAAGATTGTCTTCCGAGTGAAAGACTCTAACATCCGAGTGAAAAGGTCCAGTCAGACGAAAAACTCTAATATCCGAGTGGATGAGCTCGGATCCGATTGAAACTGAAGATATGCCCGAAAAGTAATCCAGATGACCTCGGATGGAAAAGTGATCAACACGGAAGTTGTGCGCATCGTCAAAACAGTGAACTTTGGTTTGGAGTCATTATCATCTGAGATAGTATACGGCCTGTAAGTTCACTATGAGACTCGGATAATCCTGTTCGGTACATGACCGAGTCCGACTGGATATTAAAGATGGCTTCGTAGAATATTTAAGATGGTCTTATTTGGAAAAGTGTTCAACATAAGAATTGTTCGTCTCGTCGAGGCACACAAGTTTCATATTTGGGCCGTCTTGATCGGAGGTCATATGCAAGCTCGTCGGCCAGCGCATGGAGGAAGACAGAAGTTGGGCCAGATTCAGACTGAATCCGAGTTGGAATAGAATTAGGACTCTAGGACGTGAATTGATGTAATTTTTTGTAAGGAAAGCCTAGATGAATCCTTTGCTTGTACGGGAAGTCCAGACGCCTCTTATATATGTTGGGGGTGATTGCCGATTGAACAACACCAATCGAACCAATCAATCTATTACACTTTTGTGTTCATCTATCTTTATCCCCTACCCTTGTATCTTTCTTTCTCGTTATTTGTTCATTCTTCGCATTGGAGGGCAGCAATCCACGAGGCTCTAGCGGCGAGCGAATCGACCTAGGGCAGCCCATAGCCGCCGCACTCCCTGACGGGGTCCCTCCCGGGCGTGTGGGGTTTCGGGTCTTCAAAAGCGCCCGCTGACTGTCTTGCGTATCACGCTGTCGGTCGGGTCTCCTTCGACGTGAGCTGCTGTGCATCACCCCCGGCGTCGCGGGTACACGCGACGTGTTCGTGTGTCAACACACTTTTTGGCTACTCCGCTGGGAACGAAGCTTTGAACAGTCTCCAGCCTATTCTTGCTACGAGGAGAGCGTCATCGAGCGGCTGCAATCTACAAAGGTAACATGTATCATCAATCTCCTTACGTAGATGCAAATAGCCATTATGTTGATGTTGCTAGATCTTTCAATGGACATGTCATGTCGGCTAGCCCTAACGAGCAAAGGTCGACTAGTTATTCTGTTGGAGAAACTTGGAATTTACATAAGCGCGACATGCAACTTATGAATCTGAACTTTCATGCATCGACAACATCTTTCAATATGCCGATGAACAACACAATTTGTTCGAGTGAGACACCTCATGTGCAGGAGGGCATCTCACAGTTTTATCCATCGGAAGCCAACTCGCAATATGCGGGTTTATCCCCAAACATGCCGATGAATGAGGCAATCGGCCATGCTTCCATTAGCTATTTGGCCGGTTATCCTCAGTCATTATATAATACACCTCATGATATTAATTGTTCAGCATCATATGCAACTAAAAGTATTCATGACTCGGCTCACTTTTATGGACGAGTGAATGGAGATTCTACAGGAGTGTATGTGTCTAATATTGCAGGAGATGAGGTGACTTTGGCTGCGTTAAAAAGCTTAGCGCAAAATAAGAAGACTACCACTTTTTGCCTTGAGAAACATGATAAAGGTTTGGTTCCTGATTATGAGGCAATAAAAGCTAGGGTTTTGAAAGAAGATGAAGTGTTACCGATTGATCAAATTGGCATGAGAAAATATTCAACAATAGTGCACATGTCTTCACCTATCATTGCAGCATGTTATACACCACCTATACAATTGCAAAATTTCGGCAACATCAATTCATTGCCAAAAGATCATAAAAGTATTGGGGGGGCAAGCTGATCCAAGCAAGGCTCAGTTTAAAGAAAAACATGTGGCCCAAGTGGACAAGATCAAGCCAAAGCTCACAGGGAATAGCGTCAATGAATTTACTACGCCAACTCTTGAGGAATTACCACCAGAATATCGACATGCTTATGAAGCACTCAAGAAGAAACGTGGAGTGGAATATTCGTAAAAGTACGTCAAGTGCCTTCCTCCATGTAGCAACCATGTTGGCTCCTTTGCAATTTTGGGGCAAGATAAAAAAGAAGCTTTGCAAGAAAATCGTCAAGAAAGGATTCACTCGGCTAATACGGTTGATTCGGTTGAAACTGAGTCAAATATGACTAAGTCGTCTACAGCTGAGTTGAACAGTTCCTTTTGTGACAAGACAATGGTGGATTCAATTGAAACCAAATTGACCACTGAGACGTTTAAGGCCGAGTGCGTTGCATCGAGCCAGCCGAGCGCATCGTGTCAGCCGAGTGCATCACTGGCTAAAGCCGCTAGAGCCGAGTGCATCAAGCCAGTTATTGCTGCGTGTACCAAAATAGAAGATGCAAGCTTCACCGAGCAAAAGAATGGTAAACGCAACAAATTGGTCGTGCTTGATTTTTCTGGATGTGAGGGAGCTTACATGCTGCCCTATGAGTTCCGTGCCAAAGAAATTGATGAGCATCAAGAGCAAAGTTATATGGCCAAACAAAGTTTGACTAGTGACGAAGACCAAGAACCAGAGTGTGCAGCTGAACGAAGTATAGCTGACGAAGAGCGGCCGAGTGGAATCCATTCGGGTAATCCAAGTGAAATCTACTCGGAAAATCCAAGTCAAATCTATTCAGGCAATCCGAGTGATGAGGCACGAGATCCATAAAAAGAGGAATATGCATTCGAGAATTATTCAGAAGTGGAGCAAGGTATTGTTCCAGTGGTGCAACCATCTTCTCGTTCCAACGACTTCACAAAGGTACACCTAGCCGAGAGTTTACTCAGTTTTCGATTCGGTCAAAATCATATTGTTGATGCACCCGTTAGTAAGATTCTAATTAATTTTGAAAGTCTGATCGAGATGAGTAATCTGTTTGTTTCGAATTATCTTGTTACTAATCATGCTGATCAACACATGGCACCATTCATAGAGGCTAATAGTGACAACTTATCGCAACCAAAGTTGTTCCCGTCATGCCGACTGAACTTTATATTTATATGGGCAACTTTGTTTGTTTCATGCCTGGCTAACATTTGGTCTCAGATGAGACGTATATTCTGTAATTATTTTGGTTGCAGGAGTATAAAGCCAGGTTCAAAGTTCTCTAGGATAGCCGATTCAAGAGCATCGGGAAAGGAGGACGAAAGTCAATGCATAGACGAGTCGGATGATGTTAAACTGACACCGCTCAGTTGTATTGTATCAAAGCCGGTATCACAATATCGGTTAATGGACTAGGAGTGTACGTCCAGTGCAGTCATAGTGGATCACATCATCGGTACATCGCTGACTAATCTTATTATTATAATTGATCACGATGTCAAGCCGTCAAGACAAGAGCCAACACAATGTTCCTTCAAGCAAAATGTCAAAGATTGCAACATGATCCATCAAGTCAAGCAATCGGACAAGATAGGAAGATTGGAGTTTGTTGAGGCGCGATCATTTGGACAGTCGGATCATTTTGACGGCCATCAAATGTTGACTCGGCTATCTTTAGCTGATTTATCTAAAAGTGGACATGTACACGTCAATGATGATGGGGTCAAGTCTTCGAGCAAGGATATTGTTAAAAAGTGCATCAAGAACAATCTTGAAGACGGAAATTCCATCAAAGCTACAATGATAACATCTAGCACTGGGGGGCAACAAGAGAATTCAAAGACCGGTGCACGCACAACCAAAGAAAGCAAATGCCATGGTAAGCACAAAAGCAAAAAACCGAAAGTCACTTTTGCGCAGTTATTAGAAAAGTACCAAAAGATAAGTGAGGCAAAGAGTGCTTATCGGCCGAGTGAAGCAAAAGCGTTGAAGTCACCCCCAAGGCATAAATCTGAAGACTTGGATTGGCAAAGGAAGACGTTGAGCAAGCAGACTTCATATCCTGCTTTTGGGCCGCCAATGCCAATGTCGTGGATGCCTCCCTACGCTCATGTAAATCCATATCCATCATGGGGCACGTATGATACAAGGGCAAATTATCCATCTTATTTTAGATCATCTCGCCAACATTATGCAGCTCCAAAAAGATCAACATTTGATGAACAATCACATGTCAAAGACCGTTTCAAGAATAAGGAATCGGTCAAGAGCTTAAGGAACAAGAAAGAGGTGGTCAAGCAAGTGTACCAGGTCAAGAAAGATGGTCGTAAGTGTGCTACTTCAGATTTGTTCTCAAATAACAAAGAGCCAGTTAAAGTATTGACATTGGCTACAAAAGGCAACGAGGCAAGTCAATCAAGTGCCAAATCTGAAGGGAGGAAGTTGAGAGTGCACAAGGCCAAAAAAGAGTTGGCATTGGTTGAAACAAAATCACAGCCGACGTGCTCACTCGACTTAGCACATTGGCAAGAGAAGGAATTACAAAGACTTAGTGCACATGAGTTGAGAAAGAAGAACATGGCATGGGTTCCCAAGAGGAGCAGTCAAAATAGAAATGATGTCCGACCTTCTATTGCAACAAGTGTTTAAAATGTGAAGAAAGAAAAGGATGGCCGCAAGAGTGCTATTTCAGATCCGACTCCAAATGACAAAAAGCCAGCCGGGCCTATGTTGGCTGCAAAGGACAAGAAAGTGAAGCAAGTAAAACTCAAGGATCCAATAGTCAAGTTTGGACAGGCCAAGCCAGAGATGCCCAAAGTCAGGAAGAATTTGCCAATGCATAAACCAAAGTCCCAGCCGGGACGCCCACTCGGCTTACCATATTCGCAACAGAAGAAGCTAAAACGTCTTAGGGCCAAAGAGCCGGAGAAGAGGAACATGGCCTGGGTTCCTAAGGGAAATCCTCGAGTCAAGAGCGGCATCACATCTCCTGTTGTGAAGCCAGCAAAAATAAGGGAGTACAAGTGTAAAGCCCATAGGCGAGGACGACAATTTTCATATAGGAGACTCTAGGAGGCGTCTCATCCATATTCTTCAATCGTACCATCAAAATCAACGCTATGGAATTTATCCTCAGCCGAAACATCTGACTTATTTCGGCTATTCAAACTTTGGTGGACGGACTCCTGAGCACTTTTGAGATAAGAACGCATGGCCAATATTTGCATATCGCCCTCAGAATTCATTGTGTTGACAAACCCGGCATCTGGCTAACGGTGTTCACCATGGTTGATTTCATGCTCCTATAGCCGATGCTCAGTGTTTGCCAATACTAGAGAGGCCGACTTAGTTATTGAGTCGACCACCAATCAAGGGTCTAGTGCATAAAAGAGCCCCGACTCCAAACGTTATTTATTTGCAGGATCCAAGTCAGGAGACAGACTTTGTTCGGCGGAGGCTTGATGGTGTACTTTGATAACGAGTTGAGTCGCCGAACAGTTGACAGTATTCCTTTGAGGTGCATGGTCATAATTGTTCGGCAACTGTCTTCGTTGAAGGGTTCTAATATTCCCAGGGAATGCCTGGACAAATGCAAGGTCCAGATTGACATAAGAAACTTACGTGGAAGCCTTTGTGACATCCAATTGTTGTTTTCAGACAACTATTATCCAAGAGGCTCTACCGAATAAGCAACAAACATGAGCATATGGATGATTAAAATTATCATACTCAACATGCACAGCCGATGGAGTGTTGACATCGTGCTTAAACATTACCCTAAGCAAGGTATTTTCTGGCACACAAGCTCTGCCAGAAAACAGGGGGGCATGTGTTGACACCTGATTTTGGCAAGATATAGATTGCAATGAAGATGGTCTCGAGTTAACGGGTTTTCAGCATGAAAAGATTCACGTCGCCGAGTGGAAAAACTTTGATGTTTCGGTTATATTCATTCGACCTTATCTTACGGACCGAAACTATACTCCAAGTGTCATAATTCAATGTTTCCAGTGGTTTTTGGACAATCACGTATTCAATATGACCTCGGATGAAGGAGCACTCTTAAGGAATTGCCTTCGTCTTGTCGAGCCAATCGATTTTGATATATAAATCATCTCAATCCGAGTTCATATGCAAAAGTTAGAGGCAATACGCTGCAGACCGAACCTCAACGGAAATATGGCGCGAGGTGCCACACACTTGTCTGATAGGTTGCGCGAGTAATTCGGCCATCAAGGAGGCCTTGAATCGAAAAACCTTCAACACGAAAAAGTTTTGTCTCGTCGAGCCGATTGTTTTTCGTATAAAATTTGTCTCAATCCGAGATCGTATGCAACCTGGAGAGGCAAATCAAGATCAGGCTGTGTTTTCAGTCGGGAAATCCGAGTGAAAAGTTTACCATCCGAGTGAAAACCTACCAATCGAGTAAAAGGTCAAGTGAAAACTTATCAATCGAGTAAAAGATTGGCTTCCGAGTGAAAATATAGTAATCCGAGTGAAATTATCATCTGAGTGAAGTTATTCCGAGTGAAAATATTACCGTCGGAATGAAAACTTGACGTTCGAGTAAGATATTGCCTTCCGAGTGAAAGATTGTCTTCCGAGTGAAATTATAGTCATCCGAGTGAAAGATTGTCTTCCGAGTGAAAGACTCTAACATCCGAGTGAAAAGGTCCAGTCGGACGAAAAACTCTAATATCCGAGT
Source organism: Triticum urartu (assembly GCF_003073215.2). Lineage (NCBI taxonomy): Eukaryota > Viridiplantae > Streptophyta > Magnoliopsida > Poales > Poaceae > Triticum > Triticum urartu. The sequence goes on along the minus strand of NC_053028.1, from coordinate 136,652,806 downwards.
GGATGAGCTCGGGTCCGAGTGAAACTGAAGATGTGCCCGAAAGGTAATCCAGATGACCTCGGATGGAAAAGTGATCAACATGGAAGTTGTGCGCATCGTTAAAAAGGTGAACTTTGGTTTCGGTGTCATTATCATCTGAGATAGTATATGGCCTGTAAGTTCACTACGAGACTCGGACAGTCCAGTCTGTTACATGACTGAGTCCGACTGGATATTAAAGATGGCTTCATAGAATATTCAAGATGGTCTTATTTGGAAAAGTGTTCAACATAAGAATTGTTCGTCTCGTCGAGGCGCACAAGTTTCATATTTGGGATGTATTAATCGGAGGTCATATGCAAGCTCGGCGGCCCGCGCAAGGAGGAATACAGAAGTTGGGCCAGATTCAGACTGAATCCGAGTTGGAATAGAATTAGGACTCTAGGACGTGAATTGATGTAATTTTTTGTAAGGAAAGCCTAGATGAATCCTTTGCTTGTACGGGAAGTCCAGACGCCTCTTGTATATGTTGGGAGTGATGGTCGATTGAACAACACCAATCGAACCAATCAATCTATTACACTTTTGTGTTCATCTATCTTTATCCCCTACCCTTGTATCTTTCTTTCTCATTATTCGTTCGTTCTTCGCATTGGAGGACAGCGATCCACGAGGCTCTAGGGGTGAGCGAATCGACCTAGGGAAGCCCATAGACGCCGCACTCCCTGATGGGGTCCGTCCCGGGCATGTGGGGTTTCGGGTCTTCAAAAGCGCCCGCTGACTGTCTTGCGTATCGCTGTTGGTCGGGTCTCCTTCGATGTGAGCTGCGGTGCATCACCCCCGGCATCGAGGGTACACGCGACGTGTTCGTGTGTCAACAACAGGTATTTGAGAGAAACCAGAATAACCATCTAGAAAGCAATAGTGTGTATGTTTGCATAATCTTTCTAGCATTTGATCAATAAAAGGTAAGGGGTAATGATCTTTCTTAGTAGCTTTATTTAATTTATGGAAATCAATTACCACCCTATCACCTGTGATAATTGTTTGTGGAATCAGTTCATCTTTATCATTAGGAACAACAGTAATACCTCCCTTCTTAGGGACACAATGGACAGGACTTACCCACTCACTATCAGCAACGGGATAGATAATACCTGCCTCCAGAAGCTTTAGTATTTCTTTTCTTACCACTTCTTTCATTTTAGGATTCAGACGTCGTTGAGGATCACGAACTGGTTTGGCATATGCTTCCAAATTTATTTTATGTTGACATAGAGTGGGACTAATGCCCTTAAGATCATCAAGAGTATATCCAATAGCAGCACGATGCTTCTTCAGAGTTTTCAATAATCTTTCTTCTTCATGTTCTGAAAGGTTAGCACTAATAATAACAGAATATATCTTCTTTTCATCAAGATAAGCATATTTAAGATTATCAGGCAAAGGTTTAAGCTCGAACACGGGATCACCCTTGGGTGGAGGAGGATTCCCTAAATTTCAACAGGCAAATTATGTTGCAGAATAGGTTCCTGTTTAGAGAATACTTCATCTATTTCCCTTCTTTCATTCTTGAACATATCATTTTCATGGTCTAGCAAATAGTGTTCTAAAGGATCACTAGGAGGTACGGCAATAGAAGCAAGACCAATAATTTCATCCTTACTAGGTAATTCTTCCTCACGATGTTGTTTACTAAATTTAGAGAAATTAAACTCATGAACCATATCATCCAAGCCAACAGTAACAACATTCTTTGTGCAATCTATCCTAGCATTAACAGTGTTCAAGAAGGGTCTACCAAATATAATGGGACAAAATCTATCTTGTGGGGAAGTAAGAACAAGAAAATCAACAGGATATTTAGTTTTCCCACACAAGACTTCAACATCTCTAACAATTCCCATCGCTGAAATAGTATCTCTATTAGCAAGTTTAATTGTGACATCAATATCTTCTAACTCAGCAGGTGCAATTTCATGCTTGATTTCTTTATACAAGTCATAAGGTATAACACTAGCACTAGCACCCATATCACATAAGCCATGATAACAATGATCTCCTATTTTAAAAGAAATGACAGGCACGCCTACCGCAGGTCTATGTTTATCTTTATCACAAGGTTTAGCAATTCTAGCAGTTTCACCTTTGAACTGAATAACATGCCCATCAATATTATCAGACAAGAGATCTTTAACAATAGCAATATTAGGTTCTACTTTAACTTGCTCAGGAGGTGTATAAGTTCTAATATTTCTTTTACGAACAACAGTTGAAGCTTTAGCATGATCCTTTATTCTAACAGGGAAGGGTGGTTTCTCAACATAAGAAGTAGGAACAATAGGATCATTATAAGTGACAGTCTTTTCTTTAACTTTAATAGGTGCCGCTACTTTTACTTCTATGGGAGGATGATATTTAAACCACTTCTCCTTAGGGAGATCAACATAAGTAGCAAAAGATTCACAAAAGGAATCTACTATCTCAGAGTCAAATCCATATTTAGTGCTAAACTTACGGAAAATATCGGTGTCCATAAAAGATTTAAAACAATCAAACTTAGGTTTCATACCTGACTCCTTACCTTCGTCGAGGTCCCAATCTTCAGAGTTGCATTTAATTCTATGCAGTAAATTCCATCTGAGTTCAATAGTCTTCATCATAAAAGAGCCAGCACAAGAAGTATCGAGCATGGTGCGATTGTTATCAGAAAGCCGAGCATAAAAACTTTGCATAATTATTCCTCTCGGGACCTCATGATTGGGGCATGAATATAACATTGATTTAAGCCTCCCCAAGCTTGAGCGATGCTTTCTCCTTCGTGAGGCCAGAAATTATATATATAATAGCGATCACGATGAACAAGATGCATAGGGTAATACTTTTGATGAAATTCCAACTTCAATCTTTTATAGTCCCATGATCTCATATCATCACATAGCCTATACCATATCAATGTGTCTCCCTTCAAAGATAAAGGGAAGAACTTCTTCTTAGCAACATCATCGGATATACCTGCAAGCTTAAATAATCCACAAACTTCATCCACATATATTAAGTGCTCATCAGGATTCTTTGTTCCATCTCCTGTAAAAGGGTTAGCTAGCAGTTTTTCCATCATACCCGAAGAAATTCAAAAGGAGTTTCATTTTCAATAGGTTCAGTAGGTTGAGGAGCAACTCTTTGCTCTACTGGACGGGGTGAAGATACCCCGAACAAGCCCCTCAGAGAATTACTTTCCATAGTAACAAGTGATAGTAAATTTCAGCACACTATATAAATTTTTCCTTACCAAATTCCACCTACCAAAGGCGCTACACTCCCCGTCAACGGCGCTAGAAAAGAGTCTTGATGACCCACAAGTATAGGGGATCTATCGTAGTCCTTTCGATAAGTAAGAGTGTCGAACCCAACGAGGAGAAGAAGGAAATGATAAGCGGTTTTCAGCAAGGTATTCTCTCCAAGTACTGAAATAAGTGGTAACAGATAGTTTTGTGATAGGACAAATTGTAACGAGCAACAAGTAACAAAAGTCAATAAAGTGCGGCAAGGTGGCCCGATCCTTTTTGTAGCAAAGGACAAGTCGGAACAAACTCTTATAATAGGAAAAGCGCTCCCGAGGACACATGGGAATATCGTCAAGCTAGTTTTCATCACGTTCATATGATTCGCGTTCGATACTTTGATAATTTGATATGTGGGTGGACCGGTGCTTGGGTGCTGTTCTTACTTGAACAAGCATCCCACTTGTAAGTGCATCTAGTGCCACCCCTAGTTGGTTTTGGAGTATTGACGACAAACCTAGTTGAGGGACTAATGTGTTTGTGAGAATTGCAGGATAACACAGGTAGAAGTCCCTCATTGATTCGGTTTTCCCACCAGAGATGACCCCTAAAAATGTATGAAGACATTGAAGTCAAAGGTGGTATATGAAGATATTCACATTGAAGACTATGACAAGAGAAGACACCACATGAAGCCTATGGAGCTCGAAGAATTAGATCTTTCGCAGTTCTCTTTCTTCTATGTTGAGTCATAGGAACCACCGTACTGTTAAGTGGGGTCCAAGAGAACCAGTCAGAATGACTGAAGTGATGCTTAAACAAAACCTATGTCTTCGAGTGAAGACTATGAGAGCGAATCTTGTCCAGAGTCGGACAAGTCAGCTTTGCTTGTAGCCCAAGTAAAGTTGCTGTGTGAGTTTGAAATCTGACCATTGGAACACGTGTCATTTCCTTAGTGACCCAGGGTCATTTCGGACAAATCAGGTCGGGTTGCCAAGTGGCTATAAATAGCCCACCCCCTACAACCATAAATGGTCAGCTGCTTAGATTCAGAGTATGGCTTTTGTCATTTGAGAGCAACCCACCTCGAAGCCTTTGAGAGAGAATTCCTTGCGGGGATAAAGCCCTAACCACCTAGAGCCAAAGAGAATTAGGCATCACTTAAGTATTCTTGTCTGTGTGATCTGAAGACTTATTACACTTGAGGACTATGCATCCTCCAGCCGGTTAGGCGTCGCGTTCAGATCATCCAAGAGACATTGTGGATTGCCGGTGAACGAAGTCTGTGAAGGTTTGGGAGTCTACCTTGAAGACTTACTAGAGTGATTGGGCGAGGTCTGTGTGACCTTAGCTCAAGGGGAATACGGTGAGGACTGGGTGTCCTGAGCTACGTGTTCAGGACTGGGTGTCCGGGACTGTGTGACCTAAGGTTTAAATACCTAGCCGCCCTAACCAGACGTACAGTTGTCACACCAACTGGAACTGGTCCAACAAATCATTGTCTTCAGCGAGTCACTGGTTTCATCTTCCCTTCCCTTTACTTACTGTTACTCCTTGTGAAGTCATTGTATGTTCGCACTATCTTTTGTCTTCACTGAGTGACTGCGTGTTCTGTGTGGCTTCACAATATCTTCCTACCTGATCCTTACTACATTGCTGCTATTAGTCATTGTGCTTTCACTCTATTGAATACTTGACTATGGCTTTCCTAGTGTAGTCTACCTTCCGCTGCAGGGTAATAGGTTTATTTCTATCGTTTGTCTTCATAACTTCCACGTTTTGAAGATTTTCATAAAAATCGCCTATTCACCCCCCCCCCTCTAGTCGATATAACGCACTTTCAATTGGTATCAGAGCAAGGTGCTCCCTTGTTCTGTGTGATTCGGTTTAACCACCTGGAGTTTTAGCTATGTCGACTGCAGGGATAATTAAAGTCTCCGCTGCGTGCCCCGTCTTCGATGGAACTGAATATCCCTACTGGAAGAATAAGATGCGCATGCATCTTGAGGCCATTGACATCGACCTATGGTATGTCGTCAAGAACGGTGTTCCCAATGCTGGAGAAGGTGTCACTGCTGCTGATGTCAAGAAGTTCGTTCAACTGGACTCTACTGCCAAGAATATCATCTGTGGTCATCTGACCAAAGGATAGTATGGCCGTGTGAGTGCTTTGGAAACATCTAAACTGGTCTGGGACTGGCTCTCCAAGGTTAATGAAGGCGTCTCAACCCAGAGAGATCAGAGAATCAGTGTCCTTCGCAACCTCTTCAACCGCTTCAAGCGAAATGACAATGAGAATGTCCAGCTCACATTTGACTGACTCACTAACATCACAAATGAGCTTCAAGCCCTCGGCGCTACTGAGATCACCAAGCATGAAGTCGTCAAGACACTACTGAGATCACTTGACAGTTCGTTTGACACCCTAGCCCTGATGATTCAAGAACGTCCTGATTTCAAGACACTCGAGCCGTCTGACATACTTGAGAGGCTCAACACACATGAGTTTCAGCTTTCTGATAAAAGAGATATCTACGGTCCAAACTATGGGCGAACTCGTGCCTTGAAGGCAAAAGCTGTCTCCTCATCTATAGAAGAATCTGACAGCAGTTTTGATGATCCTGAAGACATTGGAAGGGAACTTGCTATGCTTGTCAAGAAGTTCCAAAAATTCACCAAGAAGAAGGGCTCCAGAAAGTCTTCCCGATCAAGCTCAAGGAATGATGAAGCTTCTGCTCATGACTACAAGAAGAAAACATGTCACAAGTGCAAGAAACCTGGCCAGTTCATCTCTGAGTGTCCACAGTGGGACAATGAGAACAAAAAGAAGAAGAAGAACAAATACTCAAAGTCTTCTTCCAAGTCTTCCTCAAAGTCTTCATCACACAAGAAGAGCTCATCTGGCAAGGCACGTGCGTTTGTTGGCAAGGAAATGGATTCAGAGGATGAGTCCGCTTCTGAGGAGGCAGAGGTGGAGCTTGAGGAGGAGTCCGATTCAGGCGTCGCAAGTCTGGCTACAGCATACGTTGCCAAGTCCATCTTCAACACTGAAGACAATGACTTCATCACCGACACCGATGCAAATGACAAGGACTACTCCGCTTCTACCTACTGCTTCATGGCACGCGGTGCCAAGGTAAACACACGCACTACTCACTATCAAACATCTAGTGACGATGACTCTGCTTGTGGTTCAAAACCCAGCTACAAAACACTTGCTAAAATTGCAACTGAACAACAGAAAGCTATGGAACATATTCAAAAACTGTTAGACAGAAGCGATGATCTGTTAGGTGCTGAAATGACTCGATCTGAATCCTTAATTGAAGACATAAAAAATCTTCACATTAAGTATCAGGAACTTGAAAGTCGTCATGAAACTCTCTCAACAACTCATGAAAAGCTTTCCTATGATTATCTTCAAAGGAAGCAAGATCTTGAGAAATTGAGAGCGGCTCATGAAGATCTTCAAAAGGAAAACGAGTCACTTCGCGCCAAACAGATCAGTTCCGCTCAGGAAGGATTTGAACTACCATGTCTTAAATGCATTGAGCGTGATAATGCTACTTCTGTTGCTGAATGTTCTACTGCTACTGCTGTTGCAATATCTTCAACTGTTGATGTGGTAACTAACCCCTCTGCTGAGGATACCACTGCTATTGCTGATGAGAATGCTAGGTTGAAGACATTGCTTGCAACAGGGATGTACAAAAGTCTTAAAGGGCATCAGACACTATGTGATGTCCTCAAAAAGCAGACTCTGAACCGAAACCCGAGGAAAGAGGGTGTTGGGTTCGTAAGGAAAATGAATGCTGATGGCTCTTACTGGAAACCTGAGCAGTACCCCAAAACCACGTGGGTTGCTGCAAAGGAACCTTCAGCAGATCCATCCAATCTATCTGGCTTCACTTGTGCTAACCCCATCATCATTGATGAATCCCTTGATGCAAACTATAAACTGTTTAAGAATCAGAATGGTGAAGTGTTTGCCAGGTACATTGGTACTAACTGCAGGAATGGACCGCCTATGAAGAAGATCTGGGTTCCGAAAAGGTGTCTGGAGAATCTTCCTGTGAATGTCATCATGACACCTCACGTGAAGAAGACAAACCTCAGACCAAAGGCTTCATACGGTCCAAAGGCTTCATACAAACAGAGGACTCACCTGAGTCGCACTAACGCAAATGTTTTGCAGGGAAACCATACTCAGGCATATGAATATGAGAGCGGTTCATCAAACCGCCATGTTCATAAGACCAAGAACTATTCTGCTTATTCTTATGAGTACTATTTTCCGCCTGCAAGACTGTTTGCTAGGGCTCCAAAGCCAAAGTTCTCAGATGCTGCACTTAGACTTATTGCTTCTAAGCCACCCTTGAAGATGTGGGTGGCTAAGAAAGCTTAACTCTCTTTTGCAGGGAAAGGTCTCCAGCAGAAAACCAAAATCGTCTGATGCTATTGCTGGGGACCTTAAACATCTTGTAGGGCGCAAGATCAAATGCCCGAATGGTCTTACTATGTACTTCGTTCCTGAATCGCTTGCTACTCTCCTTATTAGTCCTAATCTGGATCTAAGCTTTCATAATCCACTGGTTCGTCAAATGTTTTTGCTTCACAATGCTCTTGGTGAAGCCTATCCCCCTAACTGCACTGTAGGGTACGACACCAGCGTCTTCAGAATGGATTATTGATAGTGGGTGTACAAATCACATGACTGGCAAAAGAAGCCTTCTTATGGACTCAACCTTACGTCCATCCGACAAGAGCCACATCACATTTGCTGACACTGGTAAAAGTAAGGTATTGGGTCTAGGTAGAGTTTCAATCTCAAGGGATCAACACATGGATAAAGTCATGCTTGTTGAATCCCTTGGCTTCAACTTAATGTCTATCTCAATGCTTTACGATTTAAACATGATCGTAATATTTGGAAAATATCATTGCCTTGTTCTAATGGAATCTGACAAGTCTCTAGTATTTGAAGGGTATCGAAAAGATGATTTGTACGTGTTAGATTTCTCAGCAGGACCACAGCTTGCCGTATGTCTTCTAGCAAAAGCTTCAGAATGCTGGCTCTGGCATCGGAGGTTTGGGCATGCTGGCATGAGGAACCTCCACACCCTGGCAAAGAAGAAGCATGTCATAGGCATCGAGGGCGTCAAGTTCAAGAAAGATCACTTATGCGGTGCCTGTGAGGCAGGAAAGATGACGAGGGCCAAACAACCCTCGAAGACAATCATGACCACTACTTGACCCTTTGAACTGCTTCACATGGATCTTTTCGGTCCCACTCATTACTCAATTCTTACTACTACTACTTGTCTCTATGGCTTTGTCATTGTTGATGATTATTCTAGATATACTTGGGTGCACATAATCCTTTATAAGACTGAAGTGCAGGATGTCTTCAGACGCTTCGCCAATCGAGCAATGAACAACTATGGCGCCAAGATAAAGCATATCAGAAGTGATGGCACTGAATTCAAGAACACTGGCCTTGATACATATCTTGATACCTTGGGCATCACACATGAATTCTCAGCCCCGTACACGCCACAGCAGAATGGGGTCGTCGAACGCAAGAACAAAACACTCATTGAGATGGCCAGAACGATGCTAGATGAATACAAGACTCCAAGAAAATTCTGGCCTGAAGCCATTGATACTGCATGCCATACAATCAATCGTGTTTATCTTCACAAGCTTCTGAACAAGACATCTTATGAGCTCCTTACTGGCAAGAAGCCAAATGTCAGTTACTTCAGAGTATTTGGCGCCAGGTGCTGGATCAAGGACCCACATCACACCTCAAAGTTTGCATCAAAAGCACATGAGGGTTTTATGCTTGGATATGGAAAGGATTCGCACTCCTACAGAGTCTTCAATCTCTTTCATTACAAAGTGGTTGAAACTGTGGATGTGCGGTTCGATGAGACCAACGGTTCACAAAGAGAGCAACTGCCAAATGTGCTAGATGAAGTTCCAGCTAGTGAATCAATCAAGCTAATGGGAACTGGAGAAATTATACCTTCTGAAGCTCATCCTGAAGAAGAACTTATCATCTCAGCACCTGATCAACATGAAGACAATGCTCCGCCTGAAGACATTCCTTCTAACAACAACAATGATCAGCAAGAGCAAAATCTTCGCCCTGTACATCCTCGCGTTGCCAATGAAGTGCAGATTGAAAGAATTATTGATAGCATCAATGCACCCGGTTCACTCACTCGTTCAAGGGCAACTCAGCTAGCAAATTTCTTTGGGCACTTCGCATTCGTCTCAATAACAGAACCCAAGAAAGTTGAAGAAGCCTTCATGCAACCTGAATGGATTCAAGCTATGCAAGACGAGCTTCAACAGTTTGAGCTGAATAATGTATGGGCACTGGTCAAGCATCCCGATCCTCGGAAGCACAACATAATAGGCACCAAATGGATATACCGCAACAAGCAAGATGAGCATGGTCAAGTTGTCAGAAACAAAGCTCGTCTCGTTGCTCAAGGATATACTCAAGTGGAAGGCATTGACTTCGATGAAACATTTGCTCCTGTGGCTAGACTTGAAGCCATACGCATACTACTGGCCTATGCAAATCATCACAACATACTTCTTTATCAAATGGATGTGAAGAGCGCCTTCCTCAATGGCAAGATTGAAGAAGAAGTGTATGTTGCACAATCTCCTGGCTTTGAAGATCCAAAACATCCTGACATGGTATACAAGCTCAACAAGGCACTGTATGGCCTCAAACAAGCCCCTCGGGCCTGGTATGACACACTCAAATACTTCCTGAAGAGCAAAGGCTTCATACCTGGTTCTCTCGACCCCACTCTCTTCACGAAGACATATGATGGTGAACTGTTTGTGTGCCAAATATATGTGGATGACATTATCTTCGGCTGCACCAATCAGAAGTACAGTGAAGAGTTTGGATATATGATGCAAGAGCAATATCAAATGTCTATGATGGGAGAGCTGAAGTTCTTCTCGGTCTTCAAATACAACAGCAACGCAATGGCATCTTCATATCTCAAGAGAAGTATCTGAAAGATTGCCTAAAGAAGTACGGTATGCAAGACTGCAAAGGCTTCACGACGCCAATGCCAGCCAAGCATCATCTGGGTCCTGACGACAATGGTAAAGAGTTTGATCAAAAGGTATACCGCTCCATGATTGGTTCTTTACTTTATCTATGTGCATCTAGGCCAGATATTATGCTCAGTGTTTGCATGTGTGCTCGATTTCAAGCGGCATCAAAGGAGTCGCATCACTTAGCTGTGAAGCGAATTCTTCGATATTTGGCTCACACCCCAACTCTAGGATTATGGTATCCAAAGGGCTCAGAGTTTGATCTGTTTGGATTCTCAGATGCTAATTATGCTGGTGACAAAGTTGATCACAAGTCTACATCAGGCACATGTCACTTTCTGGGACGATCACTTGTATGTTGGTCTTCAAAGAAGCAAAACTGTGTATCTCTCTCCACTGCTGAATCTGAATACATTGCTGCTGGATCTTGCTGCGCTCAGCTTCTGTGGATGAAGCAAACACTCAAGGACTATGGCATTCATCTGAAGCAAGTGCCACTCTACTGCGACAACGAAAGCGCCATCAAGATTGCCAACAACCCAGTTCAGCACTCGAAGACAAAGCACATTGAAATTCGTCATCACTTTCTCAGAGATCATGTTGTGAAGGAAGATATTGATATCATACACGTCAACACTGAAGAGCAATTGGCAGATATCTTCACCAAGCCCTTGGATGAGAAGAGATTTTGCAATTTACGGTGTGAGCTAAATATCCTAGAATCCTCAAATGTCCTGTGATCAGGCACACATCCTAACCCTTATGCATATTGATGACTTAGATGTGCAACACACGAAGTAAAGTATATCTTCAATCAATGAAGACATACATTCTAAGTGTGAATACATTAATGTGGAATTTTACTTCGGAGAGCCACGATAATTGTGCACCGTGTCTGGGTCTAATACTTCCTATACGGTGGGTAACGCCACCACCAAATGTTCTGTTTGAAGTGTTTCACTCATGGCGTTACATTTGCTATGTCTTCACATTTGGTTTGGCTTCAATCTCAACATATCTTCATGATTATCTTCACTATGTTGATTATATAGAAATATATATACTAGTGTTCTGTCCTCTACAGCATTCACTTATAGCTATGTTTTCTTATTGAATCTTTTGAACTAAGTGAATGTGATCGGACCCTAACCTCTCTATGCTTTCTATCTCAAATTCTATCTCTCCAAATCATATGCATTCTATTGAAACTGTCGAATGTTTTCTCTGCGTCCTTGTTAGCAGAAGATACAGAGACAACCATTAAGTCCGTTTTCAATGCTCATTCCTCCACATGAAACCCGGAGAAGTAGGAACGACCACCCGACAATCCAGGCGTGCGTGGGACGTGGAACAAACCCCAAAATTCTGCATAATGGCCACGTGTTCCTCAGATGCGAATCGTAGGGGCACCTGTGTAATAATGCAGTGCCGCCCCTGTACCTATAAATACACACTTCACGGCGGTCATTATCTCTTCTTCCACTCTCGCACGAACCCTAGCGCCACCGCTAGCCCTCGACGACGCCGGCAACGAAGCGCTTCGCTGCCGCAACCTCTCCGACGCCGTCTTCACGCCGACCGCGGACATCGTCCTCTCCGCCGTCGCGGTAGGTGTCCTCCGTAGCCAAGTTAGGGCACGGAAGATCGAACTGCTCGGCCTCATCTTCCACTCCGTCAAGCAGTTCTTAGTGTGGTAAATAAAACTTCCTTTTTACGGCACCGTTGATCCTATGGCTTTGTCACCTTCTACCACAAGCAGCTTCTATTCACACAAGTTAGATCTCTCTCATACTGCATCTCATAACATGCCTAGTATATTCACTTATGCTTCACAAAGTAGTTAGATTCCTCACTTGTACTGATCTCTGGATTCGTACAAATCTGGAACCAACTCCTTATCTATGAGTGAATATCTTCGCACGATGAGGTCAATGTCTTCTAAACTGATTTATATTCAAAATCTTCTAAGAATGCATATGACCTCTTCCCCTTCCCTCGCACCTTAATGCTGTCACAGGTACATGTCCGTGGGAGAATCCCTTGGTTCTCATAGTCTGCATTCATTTGCAGAATTCTTACAGCATCATATAAATTCACCCGAAGCAAGTTCCTGTTTGTCCAGCAAGCGAAAATCTTTGAAGCCTTTGAACGTGTTGAAGCCTTTCAGTTTAAAGTTCATGGCTTCAGAGAAATCGGCAAGGAAGGGTGGCAGAAAGCGTCATGGAGAAACATCTAGAGATCTGCCAGATGACCTCTCAGAACTGTACAAGACAGATCCTGAAGAGGATTACAATCAGCGCAAGACCCGAATCCAATGGATTCTAAGATATTGGGCAGAACAATGGTTCAAATACCGATTTGTAACCCAGGAATATGCTGAGAAAAATGCCATCAAGAGACTGTGGGGAGACATCCTATACAAGAATCTTCAACCCAGGTCCAGAGATGAAGCCATTGAACAAGGCTTCTATCCCTGCATGGTTCGTGGGCCACACCCTGTTGATGCACACCCATCGTCACTACTATGGTGTCGTGACGACATTCTGTTCAAGCGCAACTTCCAGTTTGCCCAGAACTCAGCGAAGCAAAACAAGAAGACATTGGAACTAGACTTCAACCCTGGTCCCTCAGCTCCAAGGGCTGATGGCACACGAGATGCAGAACCCAATGTCGTCGGTCCTTTCTAAAACCTTGAAGGCCTCATCACCCATATCTTGGTTCAAGGGACTGCAGTGAATGAGCCTGCAGCTGACGCTGAATCAGATGAAGCGCCTGCAGCACCGAAGCCAAAGAAGTTGAAGAAGCCTAAAGCTTCAAAGCCTGCCCCTTCACCAAAAATCTCACGGGCGAAGCCACTGGCAACTGCACCTCCTGAAGACAGTGTGTAGTCCGAAGATTTACCAAGCCCCAGAAGGTCAAGATGCCTCTGCCACACACCGGCCAAGAGCTAACAGCTGCTGCCATTCTGCGCAATGATGCCATTGATCTGTCAAGTGATGAAGATCTTGCAGATGACGCTCTTGAGCAACTCATCAAGAGCAAAGAAGAAGCAGAAATCTTTAATGATCTGCCTCTCCTTGATGTGGCAATCATCCACAACTTCATTGATGAGTGGTTTGACACGCCAAACATCAGCTTCGAAGATCTGCAGCTACACATTGGCCTCAGTGTCGCCTTTCATGGCGCCATTTCTTCCGAGTTAGCTAACGCCCAGTGCATTGTTGAACTGAAGCAAAAGATTGACTATGAAAAGGCTCAGTTCAAGAAGCATATGGCCAAGCTCAGTGTGCAAGAGGTGAAGAACTTCAAGATTATGCTGCACGAGCTCAAGGAAGCCTTTCTCAAGAAACATGCAGAAGCTCAAGGTTCTCGTGAGCGCATGAAGGTTCTGGATGACAAATGTGTGCAGGCCTACAATGAGGCCGAGAAGCGCAAGGCCCTTGGGCGTCCTGGCATCGACCCCAGGATGGCTGCAAAGAAGATGAAGAAGCCCGCTATGGCTGAACCTGACGCACCAAGGCAGGAAGCAGATCCCATTGTCTTCCCAACTAGAATGACTGGCTCGAAGCCAAAAAGCCGGTCAACCGCTTCAGAGCTCAAGAAGACGAGAACTGCTGAGGCTGAAGCCAGGAAGAGGAAACATCCTGAAGCCTCTCCTATTGCCCCCTCCAAGAAGAAGAGGAAGACCAAGAAAGATCGGGCTGCTCCCATAGAGCCTTTGATAGTTGAACCCATTTCCATGGTTCGTCCTGACGCTGAACGCCAACTGACAATCCATGAGCCTGCTTTCACAGAGGCTCATGAAGCTGAAGACTTTCCAGCAGCTGATCCCATCGCTGCTGAAGACATTGGTCAACATGACCATGTAGAAGATGGTGCATTCCTTCCTCAGCTCGAGAACAGCGAACTCATCAGCATTGGTCTTCCTCTGACGCCAATCGCTCAGGATGCTTCATGGGCTGATCGCCCACAAGAGGAAGAAGACTTTGAGGCCTAGCCAACTCCAACTCCACAGGCGTCACCCGCATTGCGCAGGCTTCACAAAGGTCGAAGGCCTCAAGTCTCTACTGAAGACATTCCGGCTGCATCAGCCGATGAAGAAGAAGTCCCACAAGCTGCTACTCCCCCGTCCCACAAAGAAGCAGTTCTCGAGGAGAACGTGATTGAAAATCTTGAGGCTGCCACCACCAACACCACTGAAGCCACGGACGCTGTCATGGCTGAAGCTAATGTGGAGCCCTCACCAACAAAAGCACCAGAAGTCAGCGAAGCCACTGATCCCGCCACTTCTGTTCCTAAGTCTGCTGCCGGTCCCCAGTTCGACTATCATGTTGAGCACAGGCCTCAGGTACAGAAGCCAATCCCAAGATTGCCAAGGTTCCCAGGTCCTGCATCCACACCTGGCTCCTTCAATATCAATGGCTTTAGAGCAGACAACACATTCTTCAATAGCTCCAGGAACCCCTACTCAAGGGACAGGATATCATCTGATCGGTTCTGGAGCTATTCGCAGTGAAGCTATTACTACTGCATTATATACAATCAAGGTCGCATCTTCCCCCACAAGCGTCTTGACATTGAAGCTATAGCTGGTCTGCCCTGTCTGGAAGAAGCTCTGGATTGCTTCAAAGAAGTTGGATTGCTGCCATTCGTCACTGACCAAGAGCATTGGAATGAAGAGTTGCTGCTCCAATTCTATGCCACACTTCACATCCGCGGATATAGCAGAGATCCAAAGACTTGGGTCCTGGAGTGGATGACAGGAAACGTTCATCACGAAGCCAAAGCCTTTGACATCATTGAGCTCACTGGTTTGCCCACTCCTGGCGGTCTCTACGAGCATGGCTGTCAGCTTCATAGTGAAGCTACTGAGAGAATCTTTCAGAAGACTGAACCTAATATGAGTCAGATGCTTAGTATGATGAAGCCATTGCCCCAAGATGCTGCTTATCCCACGGAGTTCTTCATTGAAGACCTTGAGTATCTGCCAAGAACCATTTATCACATCATAAGGCGAACTCTCTGGCCCATCAAAGGGCACTCTCCACATGCCAAGCTTGAAGGTGCAATGAAGACTTTGGTCTTCTATATTCTTCATGGAAAATGCTTCAATGCACAGGACTTCTTCATTCGCCAACTTGCTGCATCAGGCTCTGATCTGTTTGGCTTGAAGTTCTATGCCCCATGGGTCATGCGGCTGATCAAACTTCACTCCACTATCTCATATCAGCCATCTGCTCGCAATCATCGGATTTGTCTGCTTGATGTGGATATGTCGATTGAAGCCATCTATCCTGAGCCTGCCAAGGAACCTCTAAGTCTTCAGAATGCAGAGCATCAGAGTTTTTCTCAAAACATTGAAGGAGTTGAAGCAGTCGCTCGTGTGTATCCTTTGGCTGGCACTACACGTGCACCGCATCCTGCTCTCACTGAAGCCACTGACAGTACAACTACTCCACGACCCAAGAAGCGCACTCGTATTCTCAACGACCGAGAGCTTCTTGTGGCTCTTCATCAGAAATAGGATAGGCATCATGACTGGCTGAAATGTTAGATGCAAAGCCTCTTGGTGGATGTTAATCGCATTCGAAATCTTGCCACCAAGAATGCTTTTGTTGCCCATGAAACGTCTCGCCGCACATGGAAAGGGCTAACGCTGATGTGTTCTGAAGATGATCTTCAAGAGGATGGCTTCACTGAGTGATTCAAGTTTGACTCCACACCTCCTCGAAGGGCAGTGCTGCGACGAACTCCATCCCTTGGAGACTCTGAGTTCTCTTCCTCTGCTGCAACTGTGAATGCCAGAGTGATCGAGGATGAAGACGATGCTACGCAACCGCCACCTCCTTCAGCACGCTTCGACTCTGCTCCAAGCTCTTCAGCACCGCCAAACACCACCAACGACCCTGCCGCTTCACCTACTCCTCATGGGAACGAGTAGATGCTCTATGTCTTCAAACCTTTTTGGTCCTTACGGACAAAAGGGGGAGAAGCATATGAGGTTGATAGTGTTCAAGCGGGTCCATATGGGCGGGTGCTTTATATTTTGCTTCGTGCTTACAACTCTCGTTTTGCTACATTTGGTTCTTTGAGTTGTAACACTTAAACTCGATGGCCGTCTGCTACTTATCTTCCACCTTGTGTTGCGATGATAAATTCTGCATGTGCGACGATAAATTCCGCACTTAGATCATTCTGCAGACGTCCATTTTCCATTATGCATGTCATTATCTTCATATACTTTCACATGCATAGTGGATTGTCATCATAAGTTGAAGTGGATCTCCACAAGTACAACCTACCATGTGCATTTGCATTCCAAAAGCAAATTACTTATATGCACATCTTCAGGGGGAGCCCTTGCAACTTATGAAGACAATTCCTTATCCTTTAAAATTTCACAGATTATATTCCCCGTTGAAAACTTCAACTAGTTTGTCATCAATCACCAAAAAGGGGGAGATTGTAAGTGCATCTAGTGGCACCCCTAGTTGGTTTTGGAGTATTGATGACAAACCTAGTTGAGGGACTAATGTGTTTGTGAGAATTGCAGGATAACACAGGTAGAAGTCCCTCATTGATTCGGTTTTCCTACCAGAGATGACCCCTAAAAATGTATGAAGACATTGAAGTCAAAGGTGGTATATATAGATATTCACATTGAAGACTATGACAAGAGAAGACACCACATGAAGCCTATGGAGCTCGAAGACTTAGATCTTTCGCAGTTCTCTTTCTTCTATGTTGAGTCATAGGAACCACCGTACTGTTAAGTGGGGTCCAAGAGAACCAGTCAGAATGACTGAAGTGATGCTTAAACAAAACTTATGTCTTCGAGTGAAGACTATGAGAGCGAATCTTGTCCAGATTCGGACAAGTCAGCTTTGCTTGTAGCCCAAGTAAAGTTGCCGTGTGAGATTGAAATCTGACCGTTGTAACACGTGTCATTTCCTTAGTGACCCAGGGTCATTTCGGACAAATCAGGTCGGGTTGCCAAGTGGCTAAAATAGCCCACCCCCTACAACCATAAACGGTCGGCTGCTCAGATTCAGAGTACGACTTTTGTCGTTTGAGAGCAAACCACCTCGAAGCCTTTGAGAGAGAATTACTTGTGAGGATAAAGCCCTAACCACCCAGAGCCAAAGAGAATTAGGCATCACTTAAGTCTTCTTGTCTGTGTGATCTGAAGACTTATTACACTTGAGGACTGTGCATCCTCTAGCCGGTTAGGCGTCGCGTTCAGAGCATCCAAGAGACATTGTGGATTGCCGGTGAACGAAGTCTGTGAAGGTTTGGGAGTCTACCTTGAAGACTTACCAGAGTGATTGGGCGAGGTCTGTGTGACCTTAGCTCAAGGGGAATACGGTGAGGACTGGGTGTCCTGAGCTGCGTGTTCAGGACTGGGTGTCCGGGACTGTGTGTCCTAAGGTTTAAATACCTTGCCACCCTAACCAGACGTACAGTTCTCACAGCAACTGGAACTGGTCCAACAAATCATTGTCTTCAGCGAGTCACTGGTTTCATCTTCCCTTCCCTTTACTTACTGTTACTCCTTGTGAAGTCATTGTATGTTCGCACTATCTTTTGTCTTCACTGAGTGACTGCGTGTTCTGTGTGGCTTCACAATATCTTCCTACCTGATCCTTACTACATTGCTGCTATTAGTAATTGTGCTTTCACTCTATTGAATACTTGACTATGGCTTGCCTAGTGTAGTCTACCTTCCGCTACAGGGTAATAGGTTTATTTCTATCGTTTGTCTTCATAACTTCCATGTTTTGAAGACTTTCATAAAAATTGCCTATTCACCCCCCTCTAGTCGATATAACGCACTTTCACCACTTATGATTAACCTCTATTGCAAGCATCCGCAACTACAACAAAAGTATTAAGGTAAACCTAACCATAGCATGAAACATGTGGATCCAAATCAGCCCCTTATGAAGCAACGCATAAACTAGGGTTTAAGCTTCTCTCACTCTAGCAACCCATCATCTACTTATTACTTCCCAATTCCTTCCTCTAGGCCCAAATAATGGTGAAGTGTTATGTAGTCGACATTCACATAACACCACTAGAGGCTAGACAACATACATCTTATCAAAATATCAAACGAATACCAAATTCACATGACTACTAATACCAAGACTTCTCCCTTGTCCTCAGGAACAAACGTAATTACTCAAAAAGCATATTCATGTTCATAATTAGAGGGGTAATAATATGCATATAGGATCTAAACATATGATCTTCCACCAAATAAACCAACTAGCATCAACTACAAGGAGTAATCAACACTACTAGCAACCTACTAGCACCAATCCCGGACTTTGAGACAAGAATTGGATACAAGAAATGAACTAGGGTTTGGAGATGAGATGGTGCTGGTGAATATGTTGATGGAGATTGCCCTCTCCCGATGAGAGGAGCGTTGGTGATGACGATGGTGATGATTTTCCCCTCCTGGAGGGAAGTATCCCCGGCAAAACAGCTCTGCCGGAGCTCTAGATTGGTTCCGCCAAGGTTCCGCCTCATGGCGGCGGAGTCTCGTCCTGAAAAGTTCCTCCCTATTTTTTCTCATCGAAAGACTTCATATAGGAGAAGATGGACGTCGGAGAGCCACCAGGGGGCCCATGAGGTAGGGGGGCGCGCCCTAGGGGGGGCTCCCCCTCCCTCTTGAGCAGGGTGTGGGCCCCCTGACCTTCATCATGAGGATTTTTATTTATTTATGTTAAGATGTTCCGTGGAGTTTCAGGACTTTTGGAGTTGCGCAGAATAGGTCTCTAGTATTTGCTCCTTTTCCAGCCCTAAATTCTAGCTGCTGGTGTCGGAGTAAATGACCACGGGTAGCCTAGCCGGCGCCCCCTGGCTCTTCTGAAAAATTACAAGCCGATCCGGCCCTCAAGAATCCAAGACGTGGGGCCGCCTTCCCCTTGCCGGTTGTCTCCCAGGCCGGCTATCTGAAGGCGACCCGACTTTAGCCCTCATGAAGAAAGCAGCGGGAGGGCCGGCTCCGAGAAGCCGGTCGTGAGAAGGCCGACTCCAAGAAGCCGGCTCCCACAAAGCGGTCAAGATCGTACCCTCAAAGTCTGCATCCACATAACGGCGATGTGACGGGGCGTGGCTACAGTAAAGCCTGCCACCCCCGAATCCCGGAGCACTCCTGGCATAGTGCGTCGTACGGGTGGCCATGGCCTGTCCGGCACGGCACTGTTGCCACGTTGACCCTGATGTCATCCACGACGGGCTGCCAGTGCGGCCCACGGGCGGTGGGCCCCTTCGGGCAGAGAGACGCCCGAAGACGGCAAGGCCTCCCCCAGTCGACCCAAGACAGAGCCGACTCTCCACAGCCGGCTTGCCACCTCCCTCGAAGGAGACGCCCCATTAAGGAGACAAGACGCGGTGAGGCTACAGCGATCACCCGCCTGACAGCGGCACTGTAGCCACGCCCACCTCGATGAAGCCCTCATCACCAAGATTGAGCAACAGTAACCAGCCACCGACAAGGCCCTGGACAGTGGGGCCTGCCTGTCGACCAAGGAGCCGGCAGCCGGCAGGACCAACCAACCGGCGGGCCCCAGCAGCCGGCGCAGAAGCCGGCGAGTGTAGTCACAGACGGCTGGGCCCCACGCCCAGCCGGATTACCATTGTACCCCCCGGGGGTAGGCCTATATAAACCCCCCCGGGACACCCATGCAAAGGGTTGATCCAAGCTAGTTCTAGACACCACATAGAGAGGGGAGGAGGGCTAGCCATGCTCTACTTCTTCTCCTCACAAAACAGCTCAAGGAGCATCGTGTAGCTACTTGTTCATCTAGTGATCATGCGGAGACCCCGCAGAGCAGCAGTAGGGGTGTTATCTCCACGGAGAGCCCCGAAGCTGGGTAAGATTCGCCGGCGTGCATGTCTTCACCTCATCCCGCTTCCAGGCACCAGCGACGTCTTACTGGTTCCCACGATGATAAGCCACCCGTTGGCATATGTCGCACCTACCACCCGACATTTGGCGCCCACCTTGGGGCCAGGTGCACCGTTGCCCGGAGACCTATTCTGGACGGGAACCCTCTTCCTCCCAAGCGAGCGTAGGCTGACCGGCATGCCCGATGGCGCTTGCCACGACGCGCTGCAAGGCGTCACCAACGTCTGCGCAGCGAGTGGCCTCGCCGATCTCCTTGACAAGACCCTCATCTCCGACGAGCTCGCCTCTGACGCGGGCACCGACCACCTCGCCAACCTCCTCGGACAGCTCCACGTCTCCGGCGAGCCTGCTGTGGACTTGGAGTCAGTTGGCTCCACCGATCCGATGCCTATCGACTCCGACACGGCCTCACTCGACACTTTCCCCACCAACGTCACAATCTACAACGACCCGCTTCCCCGGGCCGATGGCTGCGACGCTGTCACCACCGAGGTGATGGTCATCGGCCACGGCGACGCTTCTCATGAGAGCGCCCATGACGCCCCGCATGCGGCGGTCCACGACTTGACCATCCCCCTCCCGGCCGATGCCGATGTCGAAGCACTGGAGGCTCGCCGCCTCGCCCTCCTCGCGGAGGGCCGGAAGTTGGCTTCCATGAGACGCCTCACTGAGGCCCACCGGCGCGAAGCCGACCGCGCCGCCTTTGGCACGCCGCCCCTAAGCGGGCCCAGCCGGGCCGGCGTTGTCAGGCAGCGCGGCGCTGTCGTCGCCGACACGCTAGGAGTCGGCCGCCCAGTCTACGCCACTCCACTCAAGAACCTGCGTGCCGCCCAGGCGGCCGTAGACGAGCTAGACGGATTGGGGGCCGAAGAACTCTCCCACATGACCAGACGCATCCAGCAGCTAATCGATGCGGCCGCGCAGCGGCATGAAGCCGACGCCCCCGTGGAAAGCCCTCCCCCGCGCCGAGATCACGGCACGACGTCCCGGATGTCGACTGCGGGTAAAACCCGCGCGCGGCACGAGAAAGAGCCGGCTGCCAGCCGAAGCCGAACCCGAATCTCCATCGAGCGAGACGCAGAAGGCCATCCCCGGGCCGTGGAGTGGCAGGGCAACCCGCCTCTGCCTCGACCCCGTGGGGAGAGATATCCCACCCCACCGCCTGTTGCGCATCCGACTCTCAGCAGCCGACTAGGCCGCCGCGAAGGAGTCGGCGAGAACGACGCCCGCCATCGGATCGACCGCCTAGCATGATCCTTGGCGCTGGAAGAAGAAGATGATGTTGGCCCGCCTTGCTTCGGCCCCCGCATGCGCGACGAGCCTTTCCCCAAAGGGTTCTCGCTCCCAAGAGACACACCCAAGTACAACGGCTCCGTGAAGCCGGAAGATTGGTTGATCGACTACTCCACGGCGGTTAGCATAGCAAACGGCAACAGGCGCGTTGCCGTGAAGTACGTGCCCCTCATGCTGCAAGGCACAGCGTGGACCTGGCTCAACAACCTCAAGCCATACAGCATCAACAGCTGGCTAGACTTCACAAAAGCCTTCGTCCGCAACTTCACCAGCACCTACAAGCGGGCTCCCAAGCCCAGACAGCTCTGCTTGTGTGTACAAGGCCCCGCCGAGTCCACTCCCGACTACCTCACGCGTTGGGCCGAGCTCCGCAACTCTTGCGAAGGGGTGCACGAGGTGCAAGCCATAGAATACTTCACTGCCGGGTGCCGAGAAGGCACCCTCCTCAAGCACAAGCTTCTCTGCGACGAGCCGACTACCCTCGACGAGCTTCTGGACATAGCGGACAAGTACGCCACCGCCGACTCCTCAATGAAGACCGAGCTCCGGGTAGACGCGTCCGGGAAAGTACTCAACCCGGCGCCCAAGACGCCAGCTAGGGATTCCGGCCGACGCCCACACCAGAACGACAACAAGCGCAAGGGCCCCGTGCCGCCCTCCACCAGTCGGTAGGTGGCCACAATCAAAGACGAGCAGCCCGAAGGGCAGCCCGCACCCAAGAAGCAGAGGGGCGGCAAGCCGGCTTGGCAGCCGGCCTTCTCCTACGAGCAAACTCTCGACGCCCCATGCAAGTTCCACAGCGGCGCGAAGCCGTCCAACCACACAACCCGGAAGTGCCACTGGCTCACCCGAATCTCCAAAGGCGAAGGGCTCGCTCCGCCTCCGCCTGTCGGTCCTCTGCCTCCGGCTCCGCAGCCGCCGACTGCTCGGCCTGCAGTCGGAGCCGTGCATGATGAGTTCCCCGACGAGCATGCCGCCTATGTCGTCTTTACAAGCCAGCCCGAAGACCGGCGCGGCAAACGCCGAGAGCACCAGGAGGTCGGCATGGTCGCTGCCAACCCTGCCGAGCACATGCACTGGTCAGAAAAACCTATCAGCTGGAGCCGGGCCGACCACCCAGAGGTGATGCCATCTCCCGGCTCTTATGCTTTGGTTCTAGATGCCACCCTTGCAACGGACAGACGTGCCGCCCGTTTCTCCCGCGTGCTCATAGACGGCGGGAGCAGCATCAACATCCTGTACCGTGACACCCTGGAGAAGCTGAATGTCAAGACGAAGCAACTCATGCCTACTCGGACTGTGTTCCATGGCATCGTACCCGGCCTGTCCTGCGCCCCCATTGGCAAGATCAAGATTGATGTACTCTTTGGGGACAAGGAGCATTTCTGCTGGGAGGCGATCTGGTTTGAAGTGGTGGACCTGGAGAGCCCCTACCATGCATTGCTTGGCCGACCTGCCTTGGCCAGGTTCATGGCTGTTCCCCACTATGCTTACCTCAAGATGAAGATGCCGTGCACCAAAGGCATCATCACCATAGCCGGCGATTACAAGAAATCACCATTGCTTGGCCGAGTCCCTTGTGATTGCCGAAGAAAAGAAGATGTTGGAACGAGTCGTGGCCATGGCCGGCAAACAGTCGGCCTTGTCCCCCGATCCCAAGGAGTATGATGCCCAAGGATCTTTCCAGCCGGCCAAGGAGACGAAGAAGATACCTCTTGACCCCGAGCACCCAGAGAGGTTTGCCGTCATCGGGGCAAACCTAAACAGCAAATAGGAAGGCGAGCTCGCCGATTTCCTCCGTGAGAATCGGGACACCTTTGCATGGTCCCCCAAGGACATGCCGGGTGTTCCGAAGGAATTCGCCGAGCACAAGCTACACGTCCGAGAAGACGCAAAACCAGTCAAACAACCCCTCCACCGACTGTCGGAGGAGAAAAGAAGAATCGTAGGAGAAGAGATAGCCCGGCTTCTGGCAGCCGGCTTCATTATGGAAGTTTTCTTTCCAGAATGGCTCGCCAACCCGGTCCTCGTGCTAAAGAAGTACAACAAGTGGCGCATGTGCATAGACTACACGAGCCTCAACAAGGCCTGCCCCAAAGATCCCTTTGCCCTGCCAAGGATTGATCAAGTGATAGACTCCACGGCCGGATGCGAGCTGTTGAGTTTCATGGACGCTTACTCAGGATACCACCAGATAAAGTTAGATCCGGCAGACCGCCTGAAGACCGCCTTCATCACGCCATTCGGAGCCTTCTGCTACCTGACTATGACATTCGGCTTGAGAAATGCCGGTGCCACTTTTCAGCGTTGCATGCAGAAGTGCCTCCTCAAGCAGCTCGGCGGAAATGCCCACGTCTACGTAGACGACATTGTGGTGAAGACGGAGAAG
Organism: Triticum urartu; assembly: GCF_003073215.2. NCBI lineage: Eukaryota > Viridiplantae > Streptophyta > Magnoliopsida > Poales > Poaceae > Triticum > Triticum urartu. The sequence continues at coordinate 136,628,853 of NC_053028.1, read as the reverse complement.
CGCGGCACCTTGCTGGAAGACCTCAAGGAAATATTTGAGAACCTACGCCGGTTCCAAATCAAGCTCAACCCCGAGAAATGCGTGTTCGGAGTGCCAGCCGGCCAACTCCTAGGCTTCCTGGTTTCCGAACGCGACATCGAATGCAACCCAGTAAAGATCAAGGCATTGAGAGAATGGTGATTCCCACCAAACTTCGAGACATCCAGAAGTTCACCGGATGCTTGGCCTCCCTGAACCGCTTCATCAGCCGGCTCGGAGAGAAAGCACTCCCCCTCTACCGCCTCATGAAGAAGACCACTCACTTCGAGTGGAATGACCAAGCCGACCCAACTTTTCACGAGCTAAAGAAGATGCTGGCCACGCCGCCTGTCCTGGCGGCACCGACTGAGAAAGGGCCCATGCTCCTCTACATTGCCGCAACCAGCCGGGTGGTCAGCACCGTCATCGTAGTCCAACGCCCAGAAGAGGGCCGAGCCCAGCCGGTCCAGAGGCCGGTGTACTATTTGAGCGAGGTGCTGTCTACCTCGAAGCAGAACTACCCGCACTACCAGAAGATGTGCTACGGCGTGTACTTCACCGCCAAGAAGCTGAAGCCCTACTTCCAAGAGCATCCCATCACAGTTGTATGCACCGCCCCGCTGGCCGAGATCATAGGCAGTCGGGATGCATCCGGCCGGGTGGCGAAATGGGCCATCGAGCTAGCCCCGTACACAATTTTCTACCAGCCTTGCACCGCCATCAAGTCCCAAGCATTGGCCGACTTCCTCATCGACTGGGCCAAGACCCAGTACCTGCCGCCAGCTCCCGACTCCACTCATTGGCGCATGCACTTCGATGGGTCCAAGATGCGCACCGGCTTGGGAGCCGGCGTCATCCTCACCTCTCCCAAAGGCGACAAGCTCAGATACACGCTGCAAATTCACTTTGCCGCCTCCAACAACGTGGCCGAGTACGAGGCGCTCATACACGGGCTCCGGCTTGCCAAAGAGCTCGACATTCGCCGGATCCTATGTTATGGCGACTCGGACTTGGTGGTCCAGCAATCATCCGGCGACTGGGATGCCAAGGACGCAAATATGGCAAGCTACCGCTTCCTCGTTCAGCAGATCAGTGGGTACTTTGAAGGATGCGAGTTCCTCCACGTACCGCGAGCCGACAACGAGCCAGCTGATGCCCTGGCTCGAATAGGCTCCACTCGGCAAGCAATACCAACCGGTGTCTCTCTACAACGCCTCCTCAAGCCGTCTCCAGAGTCCGATTCCATCTTCGTGCCGCCTGACCCCGATATAGCCGGGTCCGGCTCGAAGAACCAAGTGGGTGACCCGGGGACTTCGATAGTCGGCCCGGGGACATCAGTAGGCGGCTCGGGGACTTCCGTAGTTACGCCTGACCCGGGGACTGCCATACCCGGCTTGGTGTGGGGACCCCGACTCATAAGTCGAGATCACCGAATGCACGTGTACATTGATCCCAGAGATGAATGCTCACTGAACACACAGAAGCTGAATAACAAGAGTCTTACATCCATACATACCGTCTTACACAAATCATGACCATTATGGTCAAGTCTTACATAGATAAAGCCTTAAGGGCTGAACACCAAATGAAACACAAGCAGCGGAAATCTTCGTCGATAAGTAGAACCCATGCCATCTACCTTAACCCTACAGGCATTCTGACTGGGAAGCGTCCTAGTTCGCATGTTCGTCTCCAAAGAATTCTTCTTCGAACTCCTGTTCTTCCATGCCTGGCCAATTAAATAACCAGTGGCAAGCCAATGAGTACTTTGAATGTACTCGCAAGCAACCCATGTTTTGGTTCAAGATACAACAATGCATGATATAGGTAAATTTTTGCGGAAAGCTAGTTTTGAGTGCAATGACATGTTCAACAACGTTTAAGACATGCATCAGGAGAATTTAAGTAACCATGAGGACAGGTTACAGATATCAACATAAATAGAGTGGGCACCAACCCAACTCAATCATGTCAAGTCCTTGGGTTTGACCCGAGTAGTTCTTCCCACTTATCCAACACACACACACTGGTTTGTAAACACATGGACGTAGTTTAAGCAGCACCGCCCAATTGTCCTTGACCGTGGACAAGGCTATTCGAATAGTTTTACACTCTACAGACGTTGCACACTTTACCCACAGATCCGGGGAACTTCCGTGTCATCCATGACCCGCGATACCTCAAGTACCCGGGGTAAGCACCCGATCATTATCTTTCCCTAGACGACACTAACAAGGAGTCCACTCGTTGTTCCGTATCCTCACGATGTACATCATGCGAGACTCACTTGAGATCGTAACATCCGAGAGGGGACACAACGGTGTATCCGGTGCCCTGTAAAAACAGTCATGGCTGCCCTACCTGGCACGACCCCGTCCCGAGAGAGAGCACCAACTCTCCCCCGTCACTAGTAATGCGGGCTCCAAGCTAGTATCGACCTAAGTAATCAATAATGCCCTTTCCCATATAAGGGTAGAGTGGTTGCGCATGTAAGGTTGGGGCAGTCGACAAATCTTAAATCTAATCCGTTTTCGAAAACAACACACACTTGCCTCGGTACACCACTTCGTCATCAAGTGGTTACCCATCTCATTGTCTCCCTCGGGCATAAGTGGCACCCGATGGGGTTTTCGAAAAGTCTTTTGAAAATACTGTGTCTCCATCACCATGCATATACCCGTCCCTTTGCGTAGCACTACTTAGCATCCTATCTACTCCCACCCGTCCCTTTTCGAAAAGCCAAATAATGCAAAAGTCTTTGTTGGTCCTTCACTACGCCGCCTCCCGCTCCTCCCGCGCCTCCCGTGCGTTCCGCTCCGTGGCCTCCCTAAGGTTGGCGCGGGGATCCACGCAACGGGAGCCAGAGGACCCTCCAGTCGGCCCGACTACGGAGCCGCCAGGACCTCACTCAAGGGAAAGCGGTGCCTTGCCCGGCGAGCAAAGAAGGGTTCGGAAGAGCTTCAATCGAAAAGGACAACAAAATATATATATATATATATACAAGACGTTTGACGACTTACGCCGAGATCGCCTACGGCTGTTTTACCGCCTTGCGGAAGCGGGCCGCCTTCACGGCCGCCTCATCCCGCTTGGTCGCCGCCGCGGAATCCTCGGATTTTTTCGGTTGGCTGCCGAAGAAGGTCGACGCGGCCCGGCGCTTCTGCGCGCCGCCCCGACCAGCCGGCACGGCAGACGGGCCCACGCCTTGATGATCAAGCGCCGGCTGGCGGTGCGGGGCGGCTTCGACCTCATCGTCGTCCGGCTAGTCCTCGAAGCCGGCTCCGGGCCCCGCGCCTCCTGTGCCTCCTGCCTCGTCGCGTTCCCCCATGATGGAGTCTTCCATGGCGGCCACTCCCAGGTCCGGGTCATCGGCGTCGTCCACCGTGCGGTCGGGGAGGAGCTGGCGCTCTACCCCTGTGGCCCCGGCCGTCGACGGAAGAAGAGGGTTCCGCTAAGGGCAAACCAACTGATCAAAGGTCGGCTATCACGAGGCCGGCTACAAAAAGGAAGAAAAGAAGAAAAACTTACGGCAGGCGGAGGGTTGGCACGAGAATACGGCTCCTTGCCGTATCACCAATCCTCGGCGAGCTTGCAGTTGGAGATGTAGTTCACCATGTAAGACACGTCTGCATGAGGCATCTCCCTGGTGCTCAGCCGGCACGGGTCGAAGCGGACGCTCATCTGGCAAATCATGTGAGGCCGGCCTTGGAGCGGAAGTACCCGGCGCTCCACAAAGGCGGCCACCAAGTCGGCTCCAGTCAGGCCCTCCGACTGGATCATCACCCGGAGCCGGGAGACGGCTGTGTTCCCGGCCTGAGACAGCGACCTGGTCCGGTAGCTCCACGAAGGTTGCCTCCCAGCCGGCGGGCCGGCTACGTAAGCCGGCAGGTTGACATAGTCACCTTGCGGGGCGATGTTCTTCTCGTAAAAGTAGGACTTCTGCCAGAGCTTCACGGACTGGATCAGCGGGATGGGCGGGAACGGATTGTTCTCGCTTGTCCACCTCATGGCAATGAAGGCTCCACAGGGGGTGGGCACGCCCGCGATGACGGTGCCGAGCTTGCTCTGGAAGAATTCCCCCCAGAGCTCGAGAGTGGGGAGAACCCCAAGAAAGCCCTCACACAGGGTGACGAAAGCCGACAGCAGCATCACCGCGTTGGGCATGAGGTGATGCGGCTGGAGGTGGTAGAATTCAAGGAAAGCTCGAAGGAATCCGCTCGCCGGGAGGCCGAAGCCGCGCAGGCAGTGCGAGCGGAAGATCACCCGCTCGCCCTCCTCCGGTGCCGGCGAGATCTCCCTCGCTGGCGCCTGACGAACCCGCACGAAGTTCTCGCCCGGCAGGCGCCGCGTCCGGCGGAGGAACTCAACGTGGTCCTCGTGGACGTTGGAGCCATCCCACGAGCTCGACAGCGCCATAGGAGCGATGCGGCGGGGAGCAAGACGAAGCGATGGCGTAGACGCGCACGACCCCGCTACGGCGGGACCAAAGGAATCGAGAGGTCCGACGGTGGAACGACACGGCAATGGGTTGCTGCGGCGGCGGAGGGAAGAAGAAGGAAGGCGAGAAGGGGCGGAGCGAGGGAGAGCGTGCGAGCCTCTGCCGCTCCCCCTCCTCCCCCTACTTATAGACCCGTGCGGAGGAGCCTTGGAGGAGTGGCGTGGGGGAACGTGGGGATCAACTGCGCCTACTCCCCCACGTCCCGCGATTATTGCGCCCTGATGGCGTAATAAAACCACCACGGGAAGGCGAGCGGTCCGTGTGGGCCGCAGAAGATCCGTGCTCAGGCCGAGGCCTGGGAGTGGCGGGCCCGGGCCTGCGGCGGCGTCTCGTCGCGCGCGTGCGTTGGCAGGATTTCCTTGCCACATGGCCCGCGGGATGGCGCGCGGTCAGCTCGCAGGCCAACCCGCGTTCCCGCCTACGAGGAACGGGGCTTTCTGAAGACGGCACGCACAAGCAAAGCCGGCCCCTCAGGATAGGAAGCTGACCAAGCTTCTCGTCCCTTTGTCAGCCTCGAACCTCGATCAGCTTCGGGGACTACTGCCGGAGTAAATGACCATGGGTAGCCTAGCCGGTGCCCCCTGACTCTTCTAAAAAATTACAAGCCGATCCGGCCCTCAAGAATCCAAGACATGGGGCCGCCTTCCCCTTGCCGGCTGTCTCCCAGGCTGGCTATTGGAAGGCGACCCGACTTTAGCTCTCATGAAGAAAGCCGCAGGAGGGCCGGCTCCGAGAAGCCGGCCGCGAGAAGGCCGACTCCAAGAAGCCGGCTCCCACAAAGCGGTCAAGATCGTATCCTCGAAGTCTGCATCCACATAACGGCGATGTGACGGGGCGTGGCTATAGTAAAGCCTACCACCCCCGAATCCCGGAGCACTCCTGGCATAGTGCGTCGTATGGCTGGCCATGGCCTGTCCGGCACGGCACTGGTGCCACGTTGACCCTCATGTCATCCACGACGGGCTGCCAGTGCGGCCCACGGGCGGTGGGCCCCTTCGGGCAGAGAGACGCCCGAAGACGGCCAGGCCTCCCCCAGTCGGCCCAAGACAGAGCCGGCTCTCCACAGCCGGCTTGCCACCTCCCTCGAAGGAGACGCCACATTAAGGAGACAAGACGCGGTGAGGCTACATCGATCACCCGCCGGACGGCGGAACTATAGGCACGCCCACCTCGATGAAGCCCTCGTCACCAAGATTGAGCAACAGTAACCAGCCACCAACAAGGCCCTGGATAGTGGGGCCTGCCTGTCAACCAAGAGCCGGCAGCCGGCGGGAACCACCAACCGGCGGGCCCCAGCAGCCGGCGCAGAAGCCGGCGAGTGTAGTCACAAACGGCTGGGCCCCACGCCCAGCCGGATTACCATTGTACCTCCGGGGGGTAGGCCTATATAAACCCCCCGGGACACCCATGCAAAGGGTTGATCCAAGCTAGTTCTAGACACCACATAGAGAGGGGAGGAGGGCTAGCCGTGCTCTACTTCTTCTCCTCACAAAACAGCTCAAGGAGCATCATGTAGCTACTTGTTCATCTAGTGATCATGCGGAGACCCCGCAGAGCAGTAGTAGGGGTGTTATCTCCACGGAGAGCCCCGAAGCTGGGTAAGATTCGCCGGCGTGCATGTCTTCGCCTCATCCCGCTTCCAGGCACCGGCGACGTCTTACTGGTTCCCACAATGATAAGCCACCCATTGGCATATGTCGCACCTACCACCCAACAGCTGGCATTCTCCCTCCTTATGTAAACCTTGTAAAATAAGAGGGAATAGCCATAAGTATTGTGACATAAAGTGAAATAACAGTCCATAATGCGATAAATATCGATATGAAAGCATGATGCCAAATGGACGTATCAAGACCCTGCCCGTATGTACGTACGTGGTCATATTTTCTTTCTTGCACACTGGCCGCTGTACGTACGTGTACATGCTACATGCGTGCCTCTACTACGACACGTGCACCTCTACATTGACCAGTATGTACGTACACGTTCGCGACCAGAATGACAACGTTACGTACGATTCGACCAGGTGGGTCCCAACTGTCAGGCACTTCCTTGCGTGCGAAGATGTAGCTTGTGGGTCCCAGCAGTCAAGGGGCGAATCGCTTTTTTTCCTGGACGCACTTCCTTGTGTGCGAAGATGTAGCTGGTGGGTCCCAGCAGTCAGGGGGAAACGTTTTTTTCGTGAAATGCGGTGGCCCGTCCGGTGGGTCCCCACTGTCAGGTGGAGGAATAATTATTTTGTGCGTAACAAGGAGGCACTTCCTTGTTGTGGCCGTGGACCCAGCTGTCAGCCTCTCCACGTATAGTCGACGTCCGATGGAAGTCGTTCCTTGACCATGTTGACCACGCCGCGCCGAGAGCACCAGGGCGGTGGACGACGGCGAGCCCTAGGAAGGGGACGACGCGGAGCCAGGGAAGACGCGGTAGTGGAAACCCGCGCAGAGAGGAGTACGAGGGTTCACTAGTTCGGCTGCGGTGTGAGGCTGCCGTCGCCGCATGGCCTGGCCAGCGGTGCAAATAGTAGGGGGCGGTGAGGCCTCCGCGGCAGCACAGCCGGCCACGGGAGGCAGGAGCATGCGACACGACCAGCGCTGCTTTGGGCGGCTGAAGCAAGAAGACCAGAGGTTGAAGAAGCACTACAGCCGTTGGATGAACATCGTACGGTCACTGGAGCTAGAATCGTTCATATTGACTAAGTTGACAAAGCACTTCGTCCCCGTCAACATAGTAGGCCCACAAGTCAGCCTCCCACCAAGGTGGGTCCCGACCAGCAGGGGGAGTATTCATTTTTTTGTGCGTAATAAGGAGGCACTTCCAGTGGGTCCGAGCTGACAGCGGGGGAACGTTTTTTTGCACAATACGGTGGCCCGTCCGGTGGGTCCCAGTAGTCAGGGGGGAAACCTTTTTTTCGCGAAATACAGTGGCACGTCCGGTGGGTCCCTGCAGTCAGGTGGAGGAATCATTATTTTCCGCATAATAATGAGGCACTTCCTTGCTGCCGTCATGGACCCAGCTATCAGCCTCTCCACGTACAGTCCACGTCCGATGGAAGCCGTTCCTTGACCACGTTGACCACGCCACGCTGAGAGCACCATGGTAGCGTACGACGACGAGGCCTAGGAAGGGGACGACGTGGAGCCGGGGAAGACGCGGCAGTGGAAGCCCACACGGAGAGGAGTACGAGGGTTCACTGGTTTGGCTGTGGTGTGAGGTTGCCGTCGCCGTAGAATAACAGGGGGTGTGGGTGAGTAGAGGGATGGCCTGGCCAGCGGTGGGAATAGTAGGGGGCGGTGAGGCCTCCGCGGCATCACAGCCGGCCATGGGAGGCAGGAGCACGCGGCACGACCGACGCTGCTTTGGGCGGTTGGAGGAAGAAGACCATGGGTTGAAGAAGCACTACGGCCGTTGGATGGACATCGTACGGTCACTGCAGCTAGAATCGTTTATATTGACTAAGTTGACAAAGCCCTTGGTACGCGTCAACTTAGTAGGCCGACAGGTCAGCCTCCGAAATGGTGCGCCCAGATGTCAGGGGGAGGAATCATTTTTTGGGCGGCTGAAGCAAGAATATCCAAGATTGAAGAAGAAGCACAACATCCGTTGGATGGACATCCAACGACCACAGCTGCCAGAATCGTGTGTTGTTGACAAAGCCTTGCATACGCGTCAACTTAGTTTTTTAAGGGACGCGTCAACATAGAAGGCCCACAAGTGTGTGGCAGAGAACATATAGCCCATTTGCGATTTGTAAGAATGTACAATCCATTTTTTAATTCTAGTGGAATTTACTACAGCCCATTTACAGTTTGTTAAAAGTACAACCCATATTCTAGCTAGGACAACGATTAATAATTTCAACCAACCGCTCAAAACAGAATTCAAAAAAAATTCCCACATTTTTATGGGATCCGAAATATTTTTATCCGAAATTTCTACTCAGATTAAATATAATTTCAAAATAAAGTTGTATTATGTTAAAATCCAACGAAATATTGCGCATGCAACAAGTAATGAAATTAAAATTTCAAATTCCAAAAATAATATATTTTTTAAACTAATTACGCGTTTGGTGCATTTTTTATAGTTACTGCCCAGTTATTATAATTACATCTCATTTATTATTTCTTAAAGTCCATTTGCTTGTTAAGCCTAATGTATACCTCCTAGGAAAGTTTACAGCCCGGCGGGGCAGAAAATAACAAGTTGACCCAGATATTGTGTACAACTGTCAGCCCAGTTGCATTGCTGATGTTGAAAAAAGGCCTGTGTAGTACAGTACAACCTAACATGGCTAGTCAGCCCACATTCAGCGACGCCAGATAGGCCCAAACAAGGCTTCTGTACAACTTTTTCAAGTCACTGAGGTCAATTAATAACTTATTAAAAAGTTAGATTACGGTGGAACCTAATTAAAAGCTGTCACGAGCAAAGAAATAATTCAAGGGTCCCACTTGTGCGTGCGTGCGTGTGTTTGTGTGTGTGAGAGAGAGACCCATCGGTCGATGCTCGTAAATACATCTTTTAGCCATATGCATTGCTGATGCACAATAAAAACTTATATAGTTCACACAATCATATAGAACATCATAGCACACTGAACTTGCATACAAAAATTTCACGCAGGCGACACAATCAGGATGGAAGCAGTGGATCGCTATGGGTAGGGCTATGTTGAAACCAACAAACTCGTACATAACGGTTCGTCGTCTTTATCAATGACAGGGAAATATCTTGAATGTTGTGCAAAGAAAACAGACAGACAACACAATAAGTTCTGCTAGCACATTAAGTTGACGTACAACCCTTTCTAAAAAAGTTCAGGTACAAAATTAGAACAGGTCACAATCAAATGTACTGGCATATCAGTGCTTCACACCCATATCTCGGATTTAAGAAGTATCTGACAAGATTCAGTTGTTACCTCAAATTAGAGCACATCTAGGCAGCCAGCCCTGCCTCTTCTCCCAAAGAAGCAGTGGCCTCCGCCACGTGATGGAGTAGGCCTTGTGCCATCCATCGTTCTGAGCAACATGGGGAAAGTCTGACATTGACTCTTGTAATGGATGTTGTCGACGGACCCTGGAACCAGCGGCGGCGGCAGGACTTCGATTGATGGATTGACCACTTCTTCGACATGCACGAACACTCAATACAGGTACATACCTAACATGGTCCGCGGCGGCCTTGGTGGCGACGAATAGTACAACCCCGGTTCCTACACCGGTATCTCAACACCAATCACCTTCAGTATGCTGGACGACTTCTTCATCCATGCCATAACCGTCAGAGCCCAGCTGTCTGGAGGAACAAACATACTTACGAGCTCACCTCCAAGGTCGTTGATAAGCTCATTCATGGACTCGCTGTTCCAAGCACGTCGAGGCATGCGCGGAAGGTAAGCTTTGTTAAAAACTCAAGCTCAGAGGGCACCGAGCCCCATCCTGGGTGCCACCGATCAAAGCTCACCAGTGCGCCATCGCAGAACAAACACCAGGAAGATTCGAACACATGACTGCAGTCGAAAGTTGTCCGAAACCTGACGAAGAAATCAGCCGGTGGCGGACAGACTTCGATGAGCAAGTCACTTATTTGGATGCCATGCGCAATGCCAAGAGCTTTGACAAGGTCGTTTGGCGAGACAGGAGGCCGGTCATCGTTGATGGTTACCATCAGAACTTTGCTGGCAAACTGGTCATGAAGCGCCGCCATGCCACTGTTGAGCGACAGGATGCAGCGACCGAAGGTAGGATGGACCTCAGGATCTCCGTCTTGGAGATCCGCGTTGACCGGCGACATGATAGTGAGCTTGAGTACAGGAAGTACAGGAGGGGGATTTGGGGGAACTGGAGTAGGAATCAAGATTCCAGAGGTGGTGGAGGGGCGGGAGATTGGGGATGAAAAGGTAGCTTGAATTTCAAACACGCGCCAATATGCTCTCGGCGCACAAGCGCACGAAAACACCGATGGCGCCCACATGTCGGCCTAAGAGTCCTTATTCTTTCTTTTTTGGAGAGCCCAGCCTTTTTTTGAGGGTCTTTTGAGAGCCCGACCTGAGAGTCATAATTGACCTGTTTGGCATTGCGTTACTACTCGGCCCATATTCAACGACACCTCACTGGCCAAAACAAGTGTACATCATCGAAAAGACACTGAGCTCAAATAATATAACTTGAAAAAAGGAGATACACTCTGAACACTTGAGAATGGTGATGCCCTCATTTAGCCCACCAGTAGTTCGAGACAATAAACAGTTCTAAACAACGATATATACAACATTCAAACACTGACTAGTGACTACTACTGACATAAACAGCAAGACATGATAGTTCATAAGTAGTATTGCTACACCACCAAAACGCACCTATCTGCAGCGCTCAGACTCTCGTGATCCAGACGAGAATGACGTTGACATTCTAAACAGAGGCAAGTATTACATAGAAAGAGTGACATAGACGAGGATGACCAAATGACAAGGAATATGCATAACAAAAGAAAGAACTACCCATCCAGAACAAGCAGCAAAGACAACAAAGTCATTCGAAGAGATGATCCAACACCATCAAAATTTGCAGCCCCACTTCAGCGACCAATGATCTGGAGACACCGGTACTCCACTCTTTCGACGCAACATCCCAATTACCTATCAACCCGAAGGCTTGAACCACATAACTGCATGTCGTAATTGAGACATCCAAGGATCAAAGTTAATACAGATGCCTTTGTCCTTCTCACCTTCTTTTGGCTGCAGGCTGTATCGTTGACAATCAAGGGAGTTTGCTCCCGAACTCCTAGGGCTCACCGTGTAGACACAGTTTTCCATAGCAAACAGAGCCTCTCTGCCATCAAGGTCCTTGCCAACAGTGATCTCCTGGTTAATCGGATAATTGAGTCCGAGAAACAGAGAGTGTGAACCAAGGCTGTTAACCCGCCTCCAACTAAAAAATCCTAAAGGCCCCAACAAGCTGGTATCCTGCTCATAGACGTAACAGCCACTATCCGGATACTCACATATTCCACAGTGCTTGTATACAGTGGGGTTTTGCAATATAACTTTTCCGACTCATGTGTCTGAATGATCATAAATCTTTTGTCATCGTCTGATTGAGCGAGGAACTAGTTGTGCTTCGCTATTTTTGGCAAAGGTGGTGTGATTACAAAGGGCAGTAACTGTAGGGACACTGCATCATATCAAAAAGGACAGGCATTGTTGATGTAAGATCATCATTGTTCAGAGTATGAGTAGGATAATGCAAGAAACAACATTGATATGTCCCTATTGGAACTGTGAGGAAAATACAGGGAAATATATATTGGGTTCGAAAATATATAAGTGCCATGCATGGTTATACTCATGTTATCTCGCAATCGATTCTTCATAGGAAACTACCATGCCATGCATGTTATGGAATCATGTTCTGTCCTCACAAACAAATTCGTCAAGGTAACTAACAGACCATGCATTGTTATATACTCGTGTTCCGTGGGCAAATTTTTTGTGAGGATATTATTCTAGCCATTGATTGCTGAAGGGCAAATATAGGTATGTACACATGGTAAGCATTACAGGATTTCCCTACTTCCAAATGTAGAGTTCTCCATATGCAAATTTACTTCCCTAATGTATGGTTAGATGAAACCAACAGTGTGGTGCATGTTTCTACATCATGAAAATGAGGAAACCAACATGGCCATTGATACACACTTATATTTAGTAGTAGTATATAGATTACTATAAAATAAGGAGAATATCCCTATATTCCTAACCGTTTGATTATTCAGGGGTACAAATTGGCTGGAATGACATGATCACAATCACATGAATTAAATCATTCCAAATATAGCTGATTTGCGGCGTCTCTATTACATTGCCATAGTTCTACTCAAATTCTGCTCAAACAGGGATATGCCAATCATCACAAAAAGTTCAAACAGTGTCATGGCGTCATCATTAACATGAGATGGAAACAACTTACACGCGCCGTCCCAGCAATATGTGGTGCCATTTCTTTGTCGATCGCATAGATGATGCCATTGTGTTCAATAGCATCACAGAAGTGTGTATGAGCTTTGACGATGATCCACTGCGAGCGGAGTTGTCTCCAGCTAAAGAAGGCATCGACGTAAAGATAGGCGAGTCCGCAGTCGAACAAGGCAATTAGCTTGAAGTCTGCGTAATTCGCATGTCATGTGGGCACTTGGCAGATTACAATCTTCTGCAAAACAAGGTCCGTCCAGCTGACGTGGTAATCTAGATGACTAGGACCGCGATGGTAAAACTCTATATAATCCAATGGAGGAAGGATAATCTCATGGGAGGTCTGGAAGTTCACGAGCACCAACTTTTTACCATCTTCTCTGAAGGCAACCATCCAGTGGGAGTTCATGCCGACCCAGTACATACCTGCCAAGAAGTTTTGGGCGATGGTGATCGGATTGAAGTCGAGGGAAATGATGTATGGCGACCCACTACATACCTGCAAAGAAGTTTCGGCTAATGGAGATCAGATTGAAGTCGAGGGGCATCATGTACGCCTCAGTATCATGGTGAGCCAATCTCGCAAGACCAGATAGCAGCAAGCAGGGTGTCTTGAAAAGCTTTGGCCTCGCTTCGATGATGGCCGTCTGCTTGCCCCTCGAGCGTGCAGCCAGCCGCAAGGCGCTCTACATATCCATACACGGACAACAGGGGTCGAGGACATCACTGGGGACATTGCTCCAATTGCGGATCATATGGATCCTACGCGGTTCGTGTTCGGCCATGGTGGAGTTTGGAAGGTGGGGTTTTGGGGGGCTTGATTTACGGGGGAGAAGGCTGTCGGTGCTAGAGCGGCTAGCGAGGGAATAGTGGTACTGGGGGAGGCGAGCGAGGCGAGGGTATGCGGGGGAACAGTGACATAATGAAGAGTGACCTCAGGATCTTCGGCGATACAGAGATGGAGATGGAGTGGTGCTAGGGGAGAGGGAGAAAAGGCGAGGCATGCTATACAGCGGCGGTGACAGTGACTGCACGGTGCACAAGGTGAGACTGACTTTGGTAACCCGGACACGCCGCCTGGACTGGTGTCACCTTGGGCCCAGGGTCTTGTCACTTCACTGTGAGGACCGGATGAATAATAGTATTTTGACCATCAAGTGTACCACAGTTGTACTACTACTACTAGTAGTAGTAGGAGTAGTAGGAACATGAGTACACTCCCGTGCTAGCATGCCTCTGGGTTCACTTCATCCTCCAACTATCATCCATATTGTGAGCAGAACCAAATTCTTGTGCATGCGGAAGTGTGAAGAAGGACTTTTCTATTTTGAGGATAACCACATACTCCTTAACCGTAGTAGGAACATGAGTAGTACTCCCTCCGGTCCACTTTTGTCTGCGCATAACTTTTTCAGTATTTCTCTAATTAGTCTGCGTATATACCCTTTTGCATGCGCCCATTTCCCTCCGTGCCCCACATTCACAGCATTAATTAGCGTACGCATGAGCAGCTGCAGCCAGACTCCAGCCAATAAACTGCAGCATACAAGTGGGCCATTCTATGCGCGTGGGAGAGAGAAAAGGCAACCGAAGAGCCCGTCCAATCCATTGCATGCAGCAGTCAAACCACCGCAGCTCTCCTCATGCATGTGCATAACTTATCCCATTTACTTCTCCATCGGGAACTGATTTTCCTTGGATTTTTCACTACTCCTTGATCTTCATTTGCATCCAAACCACACTGCATTCACATTGTTTTAACCTCTTCACATCCTCCTGGAGTAATTCGGAAGCCCCTATAAATAATCATCTTCTTTAGTTAGACTAGCCATCTAATCCTAATTCTCCAAACCATAGCCCTCCGGTCCAGCGGTTCCAAACGGCGAAAGAGATCGAGATGCAGGTTTTTAGCATCCAACATGATCTCGTCGAAGGCTCGTTTGCCATAGTTGCCACAGTCACCAACCACCCAAGGGTTGTTCGGAAGTGGATCAACAATGTATCCAACTCCCTCCAAAAGGTGGAGATGAATGTCATCGGTCTCGACGCAGAGTACACGGAGCGTGCCACTGGGAAGATCCAACGCGCTGCTGTCCTTCAGCTGTGCCTCGAAGATGATGTTTTGGTGTACCACATCATACACGCGCCCTCCATACCAGGTAAACTTCATGATTTCTTGTCTCGGGAGGACATATACTTCTGTGGGGCAGCCATCGCAGGGGACAACCAGATGTTGGAGTCGTAAAACCTTGATTTGAAAAGCATCACTGACCTACAAACCAGAATAAAAATTCCTGTAGAAGATTATGATAAACCGGCACCATCCCTATTCGACGTAGCAAATTTTGTGCTCGGAACAAATCTTCAGAAGGGTGACGAGACGCTGGCATTAAGGTCTTCTGGATGGGAGAATTATCCCTTGACGTACGAGCAGATAAAATATGCTGCCCTCGATGCCCGTGTGAGTTTCGAGATAGCTGCAAGGTCCAGAGAGCTTGTTGCGAAGCCATCTCGCATAGAAAATGAGAAGAAGAAGAAGATGCTGCACCAGCAGCAGGGCATTATGGATGGATGAACTATTTCCTCTCTTGTAAAAAAATATTCCCTCTCTATGTATATTGATATAGATGGACTATTTCGATGGTGTGCATGTCTTTGGAACAAGTAGTAGCGTGGGTCCGCTTGACTATAAGGAACTACTTATCCGCTTAGATTTCTCTACTACTCCCTCCAGTGATTGGTATGCAATGCATGTGTCCGTAGACATGACAGCTTGTCCATGGAAGTTAAACAACGGCGACCATCACGTTTCATCCACTGCCACTCACGATTCCCATGACGTTGCTCCAACCCACGACACCACGTCCCCTGACATGCGCCTCACCCCTCTCGGCCGCACCGCCCCTCTGCCTTTGTGCGCATGACATGTGGGCCACCTTAAATGCGGCGAGCATCAAGTTTCTACCACAGTCACACGCAATTCCCACGATGCCGCACGAACCCGTGACAGCACACATCCCCCGACCTGCGGCTCACCCCTCTCGGCCCCACTAACCCTCTAAATTTGAATTTGGAACTTATAAAACGAAAAGATTCAAAACGAATAAACTGGGAGAGAGGGAGTATATCGTAGGATGTGTCCCGTAAGAAACAAGTCCCCTGGTTTGTCACCATGGAACATCAAGATGTATTTGTATGAGTAGTTTATCTTGTGAGAGAAAAGGATGAACGAGGGAAGGCCTCTAGAGATAGAGATAGACACTACTACTACCAATGTACTGGCCCGTGCGTTGCAATGGATACAAAGTAGTAGAATAATACTTGTTCATGTGCTTGAAATATAAACACTCTAGTTTTGATATACATGTGTCAGCAGACATGGCAGCTTGTCCATGGAAGTTGAACCATGGCGACCATCACGTTTCTTGTTTCTACCACTGCCACACCCACACGCGATTCCCACGACGCCGCTCCAACCCTACCTGTAAGCACGATGTCCCTCGACGTGGACATGGATCCTCTGACGTGGCTATCACTGCCTTACCCTGCCTTTCCTTCGCTGACTGGTGGGACCCACACTTGCGGGTCCCACATGTCAGTGATAGAATAGTAGGATTGTTCACGTCAGGGGATCCTCATCCCCCCGACGTGCGCCTCATCCCTCTCGGCCCCACCACTCCTCTGCCTTTGTGTGCATGACATGCGGGCCAGCTGAACTGCGGCGACCATCAACTTTCTACCACAGCCACACCCGATTGGACGCGGTTTTCCTACTCCGCTGGTGTGCTCCGATCCATACTCCCGCACCATCGAATTTTCATCTAGCGGCTGTGACACATTTCGTCCATGGCATCAATCCTCAGTTGGAGTACTTCTGTACTACAGGTAGTACCCGCCGGTGTGGCCATCTACGCCTCGTAACGCCCCGGCGCTCAGCTGTGGCACCCTCGCCACGGCCACGCCACCACCGGCCGGTTCACCACGAATGAGTGAGTCACGAACCACACCACCACCATGAGAATGACATGTGGGCCAGCTGCATTTAAGTTCTGCATGTCATTGACTCATAGACCGGGCACTAAGCCACTGAAGATCGGTCCCGTGGGCCCCGAAAGGGAAATGTAACTCCTGCGGCGGGCCTTATGGTGCTCCCGCAGTACGAACTCGTGCCAAACCCGGAATTTGTTTCTTACTACTACCAACTACTAGTAAGGTACACGTGCATTGCATGCATGAGATTCTGGTGGTTTGTGCATTATGCTTCTACGTGTGGAGTCTTCTACATTCTACATGTGGCAAAATCTGGTGGAATGTAGATGATATCCAGCGGCCAGTAGTGCTCGGATTTGCATCTTTGTACCATCGGATTGGCTTCATCCAATGACCAACTTTCAAAGTTATGGTTTTGTTTGCAGCCTAAGGTTGCCACGCCTAAGCTTAGGTGTGCCACAAGTGTGTTTGGTTGTGTTCTCGTCTCAGCATAGTTGTTCCCTCTTCATGCATGCTCAACTCAACACCCCTCTTCATGTATGCTCTATTCATGCATGCTTCTAGTGTATTTGTGCTAATCTAGTGTGGACTCATGCACCCTCCATACACTCTACCAAACACCCAAAAGTGGGTCGAGAAGGGAACTCTTGGGATCGTGCACCCTTCATACACCGTACCAAACAAACCAGGCATGTGTTTGGTTCATTGCTACACTTGTGGCTTGCCACACTTTTCTAGCTACATGGTTCACATGTCATAGACTCAACTTCCTGCCAAATCTTGCCACACTTGTGGTGGCCATTTGGTTAGCCACATTTTTGTGGAAGACACACTTTGCCAAAGCTTAGTTGTGGCAAAGTTAGTCATGAATGAATTTCAACCATGGAGTCTTCTAGATTCTACATGTGGCAGAATCTGGTGGAATGTAGATGATATCCAACGGCCAATAGTGCTCGGATTAGCCATCTTTGTACCATCGGATTGGCTTCATCCAACGACCAACTTTCAAAGTTATTCACACACTATATAGGGGGTATAGATATAGATGTGTCGGCCCGTTGCAATGGATCCAAAGTATATATGTTTAGTGGAGTGCAATCTAAACACATTATCTATTTATTTTTCTCTAACCTTTCATATCCATGCAACCAAGCCACATAAGCTTCATGGGTGCCCCCCACATCATATTATTCATACTACGTTGACTGAAAAATAGATAAATCACCCAAAACAAGATCTTCCCATTTTTTTTGTTCCTACGATGCTGTGTCATGCGCGTACCTACTAGTTGTATAGTGGTAGTACTAGTTGTATAGTACTACAAACTTGGTACTAGTAGGAGTAGAGTAGTACGGAATTCTCCCGCTCTATCAACAAGCCCCATCTGACACCAAATTTCTTGGCTTCCATGCTACAGCTATATCTTCCCCTCGTTTCTATTTTCCAACCCGGCGGTGGGCGGGGTGCAGTTTGCCAATAGTCGATTTGCTCAACGGAGATCCCACATGAAAGTGGAAATGCTAGGCAACACGCCTTCCCTAAGCTATGTGTCGTGCCAGACGGGCCGTGGAGTACTCCCGATTCCCGGGCGTGTGTGGGGGAGTGCGGCGCGAACGCGGCAGGCCTTTTCCTTTTACTAGCAATGTGCCAGTGCGTTGCGACAGATCCAAAGTAGTAGAATAGTAGTACTTGTTCACAAACTTGAAAGAAATCACTCTTGTTTTGATATACTCCTAATATATTACTCCATCGGTTCCTAAATATTTGTCTTTTTAGAGATTTCAAATGGACTATCACATACGGATTATATAGGCATATTTTGAAGTGTAGATTCACTCATTTTGCTCCGTATGTTGTCACTTATTGAAATCTCTAGAAAGATAAATATTTAGGAACGGGGGGAGTACTTTTCACTCAAAATATATTTCTCAGGCTGTTTCGATGAGGTGAGGGAGGGATGTGGTTGCTTTCAAGATAAAAGGGGTTTTCTGCAAATTGGATCAGAGAAGTGGGCTATTGTTGCAAAAATGCCACAACTTACCTCACAGTCGTTAGATGCAGATCTAATGGTCAGAAACGACAGATGGCAGACACACCACCATCACCAACTGAGTCTTTTATAGGAGTACTACCAAGATGCTCGTGCGTTGCACGGAACATCAAGATGCATTTATATGAGTAGTTTATCTTGTGGGAGATAATGATGAATGATGGAAGGCCTTATCTGCAAATGTGATGAGGGGTGCGGGTATCTTTCTGCAAAATTGCTATAGTTTCCTTCCTATCCATCAGAAATAGATCGGACGGCCTATATTGCAGGATGGCAGGCACACCATCATCACCAACTCTGTTTTTATAAGAGTAGAGATATATTTCTCAGGCTGGTTTGATGAGGTGAGGGAGGGATGTGGTTGCTTTCAAGCTAATAAGGGGTTTTTTGCAAATTGGAGCAGAGAAGTGGGCTATTGTTGCAAAAATGCCACAACTTACCTCACAGCCATTAGATGCAGATCTAATGGTCAGAAACGACGGATGGCAGACACACCACCATCACCAACTGAGTCTTTTATAGGAGTATATATTTCTCGGGCTGTTTTGATGAGGTGAGGGAGGGATGTGGTTGCTTTCAAGATAATAAGGGGTTTTCTGCAAATTGGAGCAGAGAAGAGGGCTATTGTTGAGAAAATGGCACAACTTACCTCACAACCGTTACATGCAGATCTAATGGTCAAAAACGACGGATGGCAAACACACCACCATCACCAACTGAGTCTTTTATAGGAGTAGGAGTAGAGAAACATGTATAAATTGTAACATTTTGGTTCTGCTCCTTGGCACAATCGATAGAGAGAAATAACGGTTGGAAACGCTAGGGCGGGGCTATTTCTGCCAGGTAAGCAGGATACGTAGTAGCTAGGCTGGCGCATCGTCGATTTGGTCTCACACGGTCCGACATGTTCTGGTGTTTCTAGCAAGATGCCCGCACGTTGCATGAAGTTGATGGAAAAGGTAAGCACAACTTATAAATTGATGGATGGAGTACTAGTTACAGTGATGCATATAATTAAGAAAAGGGATCACACATGTTAGTATTGACTGGAATGAGAATGCAACAACACAATAAGAATTAAGGCCACGATGACGATGCGATCGCAGTGGTGGTTACAGAAGGCAAGAAGAAAGATGCATCCATCAACGTACAAACTCCTCCTCCTCAACTTAGTGTTCCGGGCCACCGACCAGCGGCTAAGGAGCGGCGGCGTTTGTGGCGAGGTCGAGGTGCTTCTCAGCAAAGGCATCCAAGGCTTCCAGCCGGTTGAGGAAGGCCAACGTCATAGCGTCCTCACTGGCCTTGTAGATACCTATGTACATGATTTGCTCGTACACGTGGATGTGTAGGTCGACGAATTCTTGCAGGGCGAGGCACCTCGCGGCGAGCGCGACCTCCAGGTGGACATTCTTCATGGCGGTGGGCAGTCACAGGGCCACCAGTGCTTGAAAGAGGTTTTGGCCATGGAGGCCGATTAGGGTGGCAGGCAATGAGGAGCCCGGGCGCGCGGGCTGGAGGAGTACGGCGATGTCGTCCGCGAGCTTCTTGAGGACAGTGAACTTGTTGGTGGTGGCAACGATCATCTGGTCCAAGTGATAATCATAGTTGGCATCGACGGAGGCCATCCACCAGCTGGTCTCCAGCACCGTCTAGAGACGATCCTCAGCGCCATGCCACAGGCCGACATCGTGGACCATCTGGCACAACTGCTGGCTGCTCGCGCGCATCGCCGCCATGGGTCTGGAGTGAGATCTTTTGCGCTTATTGTAGGTGCTTAGGCAAATGCTTAGGTGTGTATGATCTGGTAGATGCATTCGAATGGAGGGGCGCCTTTATATGAGGGCAAACTGCGTTGCATTCATGATACGTCCATTTTGCATCATGCTTTTATATCTATATTTATTGCATTATGGGCTATTATTACACATTATGTCACAATACTTATGCCCATTCTCTCTTATTTTACAAGGTTTACATAAAGAGGGAGAATGCCGGCAGCTGGGATTCTGGGCTAGAAAAGGAGCAAATATTAGAGACCTATTCTGCACAGCTCCAAAAGTCCTGAAACTTCATGGAAGATGTTTTCCAAATATATAAAAAATACTGAGAGCAAGAACTTCACCAGGGGGGCCACACCCTGCCCACGAGGGTGGGGGCGTGCCCTACCCTCCAGGGCACGCCCCCTACCTCGTGGGCCCCCTGGTGGCCCTCCGGTGGCCATCTTCTACTACATAGAGTCTTTCGATGGGAAAAAAATCACAAGCCATCTTCTCGGATGAAACTCCGCCGCCACGAGGTGGAACCTTGGCGGAACCAATCTAGGGCTCTGGCGGAGCTGTTCTGCCTGGGAAACTTCCCTCCCGAAGGGGGAAATCATCGCCATTGTCATCACCAACGCTCCTCTCATCGGGAGAGGGCAATCTCCATCAACATCTTCATCAGCACCATCTCATCTCAAAAGCCTAGTTCATCTCTTGTATCCAATTCTTGTCTCCAAGTCCGGGATTGGTGCTAGTAGGTTGCTGGTAGTGTTAATTACTCCTTGTAGTTGATGCTAGTTGGTTTAATTTGTGGAAGATCATATGTTCAGATCCTATATGCATATTAATACCCCTCTGATTATGAACATGTTTATGCTTTGTGACTAGTTACTTTTGTTCCTGAGGACATGGGAGAAGTCTTGCTATTAGTAGTCATGTGAATTTGGTATTCGTTCGATATTTTGATGAGATGTATGTTGTCTCTCCTCTAGTGGTGTTATGTGAACGTCGACTACATGACCTCACCATTATTTGGGCCTACAGGAAGGCATTGGGAAGTAATAAGTAGATGATGGGTTGCTAGAGTGACAGAAGCTTAAACCCTAGTTTATGCGTTGCTTCGTAAGGGGCTGATTTGGATCCATATGTTTCATGCTATGGTTAGGTTTACCTTAATACTTTTGTTGTAGTTGCGGATGCTTGCAATAGAGGTTAATCATAAGTGGGATGCGTGTCCAAGTAAGGGCAGTACCCAAGCACCGGTCCACCCACATACCAAATTATCAAAGTATCGAACGCGAATCATATGAACGTGATGAAAACTAGCTTGACGATATTCCCATGTGTCCTCGAGAGCGCTTTACATCTTATAAGAGTTTATCCAGGCTTGTCCTTTGCTACAAAAAGGATTGGGCCACCTTTCTGCACCTTATTTACTTTTGTTACTTGTTGCTCGTTACAAATTATCTTATCACAAAACTATTTGTTACCACTTATTTCAGTACTTGCAGAGAATACCTTGCTGGAAACCGCTCATCATTTCCTTCTGATCCTCGTTGGGTTCGACACTCTTACTTATCGAAAGGACTACGATAGATCCCCTATACTTGTGGGTCATCAAGACTCTTTTTGGCACCATTGCCGAGGAGTGAAGCGCCTTTGGTAGGTGGAATTTGGTAAGGAAAATTTTATATAGTGTGCTGAAATTTACTGTCACTTGTTACCATGGAAAGTAATCCTCTAAGGGGATTGTTCGGGGTATCTTCACCCCGACCAACAGAGCAAAGAGTTGCTCCTCAACCTACTAAACCTACTAAAAATGAAAATGAAAATGCTTGCTTTGAAGTTCCTTTGGGTATGATAGAAAAACTGCTAGCTAATCCTTGCTTAGGAGATGGAACAAAACATCCTGATGAACATCTGATATATGTGGATCAAGTTTGTGGATTATTTAAGCTTGCAGGTGTACCTGGAGATGTTGTTAAGAAGAAGGTCTTCCCTTTATCTTTGAGGGGAGATGCATCGACATGGTATAGGCTATGTGATGATATGAGGTCTTGGAATTACAAACGATTGAAATTGGAATTTCATCAGAAGTTTTATCATATGCATCTTGTTCATCGTGATCGCAATTGTATATATAATTTTTGGTCTCGCGAAGGAGAAAGCATCGCTCAAGCTTGGGGGAGGCTTAAGTCAATGTTATATTCATGCCCCAATCATGAGCTCTCAAGAGAAATGATTATTCAAAAAATTTATGCTCGACTTTCTGGTAACAGTCGCACCATGCTTGATACTTCTTGTGTTGGCTCTTTTATGATGAAGACTATTGAATTCAAATGGGATTTATTGGAAAGAATTAAACGCAACTCTGAAGATTGGGACCTCGACAATCGTAAGCAGTCAGGTATGACACCTAGTTTTGATTGTGTTAAATCTTTTATGGATACCGATATTTTTCGTAAATTTAGCACTAAATATGGACTTGACTCTGAGATAGTAGCTTCTTTCTGTGAATCTTTTGCTACTTATGTTGATCTCCCCAAGGAGAAGTGGTTTAAATATCATCCTCCCGCAGAAGTAAAAGTAGCTACAACTATTAAAGTTGAAGAAAAGACTATCACTTATAATGATCATATTGTTCCTACTTCTTATGTTGAGAAACCACCTTTCCCTGTTAGGATAATGGATCATGCTAAAGCTTCAACTGTGGTTCGTAAAAGCAATATTAAAACATATACACCTCCTAAGCAAGTTAAAGTTGAACCTAATATTGCTATTGGTAAAGATCTCTTGTCTGATAATATATATGGGCATGTTATTTATTTCTGTGATGAAACTGCTAGAATTGCTAAACCGTGTGCTAAAGACAAACCTAGACCTGTGGTAGGCATGCCTGTTATTTCTGTTAAAATAGGAGATCATTGTTATCATGGCTTATGTGATATGGGTGCTAGTGCTAGTGCAATACCTATTAGCCTTTATAGAGAAATTATGCATGATATTGCACCTATTGAGTTAGAAGAAATTGATGTTACAATTAAACTTGCCAATAGAGATACTATTTCACCAATGGGAATTGTTAGAGATGTTGAAGTCTTGTGTGGGAAAACTAAATATCCTGCTGATTTTCTTGTTCTTGGTTCCCCACAAGATAGCTTTTGTCCCATTATATTTGGTAGACCCTTCTTAAATACTGTTAATGCTACCATAGATTGCAAAAGAGATGTTGTTACTATCGGTTTAGATGATATGGCTCATGAATATAATTTTTCTAAATTTAGTAGACAACACCGTGAAGAAGAATTACCTAGTAAGGATGAAATTATTGGTCTTGCTTCTATTGCCGTCCCTCCTAGTGATCCTTTAGAACAATATTTGCTAGACCATGAAAATGATATGTTTATGAATGAAAGAAGGGAATTAGATGAAGTATTCTTTAAACAGGAACCTATTCTGAAAAACAATTTACCTGTTGAAATCCTAGGGGATCCTCCTCCACCCAAGGGTGATCCCGTGTTTGAGCTTAAACCGTTACCTGATACTCTTAAATATGCTTATCTTGATGAGAAAAAGATATACCATGTTATTATCAGTGCTAACCTTTCAGAGCATGAGGAAGAGAGATTATTGAAAACTCTGAAGAAGCACCGCGCTGCTATTGGGTATACTCTTGATGATCTTAAGGGCATTAGTCCCACTCTATGTCAACATAAAATTAATTTGGAAGAAGATGCTAGACCAGTTCGTGATCATCAACGCCGGCTAAATCCTAAAATGAAAGAATTGGTAAGAAAGGAGATACTAAAGCTCCTTGAGGCAGGTATAATTTATCCCATTGCTGATAGTCAATGGGTAAGCCCTGTCCATTGTGTCCCTAATAAGGGAGGTATTATTGTTGTTCCAAATGATAAAGATGAATTTATTCCTCAAAGAATCATTACAGGTTATAGGATGGTAATTGATTTCCGCAAATTAAATAAGGCTACTAAAAAGGATCATTACCCCTTACCTTTTATCGATCAAATGCTAGAAAGATTGTCCAAACATACACATTTTTGCTTTCTAGATGGTTATTCTGGTTTCTCTCAAATACCCGTGTCAGCCAAAGATCAATCAAAGACTACTTTTACATGCCCTTTTGGTACTTTTGCTTATAGACGTATGCCTTTTGGTTTATGTAATGCACCTTCTACCTTTCAAAGATGCATGATTGCTATATTCTCTCACTTTTGTGAAAAGATTTGTGAGGTTTTCATGGACGACTTTTCCGTCTATGGATCTTCTTTTGATGATTGCTTGAGCAACCTTGATCGAGTTTGCAGAGATGTGAAGAAACTAATCTTGTCTTGAATTGGGAAAAGTGCCACTTTATGGTTAATGAAGGTATTGTCTTGGGGCATAAAGTTTCTGAAAGAGGTATTGAAGTTGATAAAGCCAAGGTTGATGCTATTGAAAAGATGCCATGTCCCAAGGACATCAAAGGTATAAGAAGTTTCCTTGGTCATGCCGGTTTTTATAGGAGGTTCATTAAGGACTTCTCAAAAATCTCTCGGCCTCTGACTAATCTATACCTACTAATAAAGCAAGGTGTGTTTCGCTGAATTTTTCATCCGTTCACCCATATAATATTTAAAAAAAATCCGAGGTGGTACTATTTTTGTGAACAAAACAGCCCATATTTTAGAAAAAGAGATGGCCGGTATGTTTTTTTAGCCGCAGCCACGCCAGCCCAATGGCGGCCCACTTAAGGGGTATAGGCCGGGGCAAAAATATATTTTGCAAGTGCATGGAGTCGAACTCACAATCTCTAAGTTGTCCAGCTATTGTACAACCAACTAAACTAGCTAAGTGTTTTGTTTAGAACAGAAATTTAACTTCTAAATAGTCCCACATCGCTGCCTCACGTCCAAACCTCCCAGTTTATATATGTTTTATACTTTTCTGGGTATAAGGAGCAGTATCAAAAATCAATAAGTGAAGGGTGAAACCGAGTTTCCAATTTAGAAACGATTTCAATGTTGCAACATGCAACCGACATGTGGAGAGGGGAATATGGATCCAAAGGAATTGGAACATGGAAATAAAAGGAAAAGGGCCTACTAATTTGATGGAATATAGAAGTAAAGGAATTACGACAGGGAAATATAAGGAAAGAAATCCACGCCTGCTAATTTGACGGAATTTGGAAGGAAATGAATTGTGACAGGGATATATAAGGAAAGCAGTCTACGGCTTGCTAATTTGATCGAATGTATATATATATATATGGAAGGAAAGGAATTTAAGAAGGGAAAAATAAGGAAAGAATAAATTTGGGACAGGGAAAAATTAGGAAAGGAACCAATGACTTCTTAATTTAACATAATATATGAAAGGAAAGGAGACAGGGGAGGGAGGATTGATGCGTGCGGCCCCTGTCTTAAGTCGCCTTTCTTGCCAGCTTCATTCTCCCCATCGGTTCCATCTTCTTAGACACCAACTATTGTCACGTCACAAAGTGTAGTTCTAGCATCACTGCCGCCGACGACGAGCACCTCGCGCTTCCTACCGTGCTTGCACTCTTCGCGTCTCCATGCTGTTCCTCCAAAATTAGTTCACGTGGTGCGACGAGGGCCCTCAGCATGAAAGTCGTTCGTGCCTGCTGCTCTCCCGTGTGGAGAAGATATGAGTTAAACAACTCCTGTATGTTTTCGAATCGGCTATCTTGATTTTGGATCTGCATGTATCAGCCAGCTGGTAATAAGAACATCCTGTCTGAGTTCCTTTGAATAAGCACACTCCTTTCCGAGCTTCCATGTAATATTGCAGTTACTAATTGTCTATGCACTGTAGCATGGAGCGTATAATATTGATGGTGTACATTGTCAGCATATAATTGTTCTATCGTCATTATCAACATGTGATTACCTTTAAAAGAGATGTAGGTGAAACTTTATATGATTTCTCAACCTGATGGGAAACTAAGAACTCATCGTAGCAATGTAATGCATATAGGATCAGAGCTTCTGAGAAATTTTAACTTAACTAAAAGTAATTACATCCTTTCTATATTTTTTGTCAACTATGTACCTAAGAAGTTAATCTTAAGGATTCATTCATGGCCCGAATTATCACATGTTTTACTAATATACATGTCTGCCAACATTAAGAAGTACATATGGTCTTTGATATAAAACGTTTTCATTGGAATTTGGAGATTGAAATTGATAGATTTTTTTCTGTTTTCAATAATGTTTTCTAACGATTCTATTGCACTATATTGGTACTGGAATAATCCCTTTAATGAAACCTCTTTCAAAGGTAACATACTATGCATAATATGTAACATTGAAACCTCTTTCAAAGGTAACAATTCTATTACATACTATGCAGACTATGTTTCATTATACATCAAAGGGTAACCAATAATATTAAACATTGATGGCGTGTCTTCGTACGCAATTAGTTTGCATAGTATGTAAATTCTAATTAGTGACAATATAGATGAGTCCCTAGGGTCATCATAGATGGACCGCCAGGGGCATCCGAGGATTTGTCTTTCCCATTGCAACACACGTGCACAGTGCATACTTACTATTTTTTAAGAAAAAATAGGGGTGTTGGAGTGCGATGAATGTTTATCCATTTGTAACACACACGACATTGATGTAATTTTTATTACTTCGGCTGTTCATTATACCGCAATGATGTTTGATAAATAGACTAAAAGGTTTTCAATAAAAAAAATATTGTCAATCAGATCAATTTACTCAGAATTCATACCACATGTCCTAACATTCACGCCATGATCCACCATGATACATCTTTTTTTATTCATCGGTGACCGTTACACGGTGACATTGTTCCTCAACTCAGACAATCATACTTCATAAAAACTGGTATTTTCTCCCATTGCAACGCACGGGCATTTTTGCTAGTTTATTACAAAAAGATATACCATTTGTTTTTGATGATGATTGTGTAGAAGCATTTGAAATACTTAAGAAAGCATTGATCTCTGCACCTATTGTTCAGCCACCTAATTGGAATTTACCCTTTGAAATTATGTGTGATGCTAGTGATTATGCTGTAGGTGTTGTTCTAGGACAAAGAGTTGATAAGAAACTAAATGTTATTCAATATGCTAGTAAAACTCTAGACAATGCTCAAAGAAACTATGCTACTACCGAAAAAGAATTCTTAGCAGTTGTATTTGCTTGTGATAAGTTTAGACCTTATATTGTTGATTCTAAAGTAAGTATTCACACTGATCATGCTGCTATTAAATATCTTATGGAAAAGAAAGATGCTAAACCTAGACTTATTAGATGGGTTCTCTTGCTACAAGAATTTGACTTACGTATTGTTCATAGAAAAGGAGCTGAGAACCCCGTTGCAGACAACTTGTCTAGGTTAGAAAATGTGCTTGATGACCCACTACCTATTGATGATAGCTTTCCTGATGAGCAATTAAATGTCATAAATGCCTCTCATACTACTCCATGGTATGCTGATTATGCTAATTACATTGTTGCTAAGTTCATACCACCTAGTTTCACATACCGGCAAAAGAAAAGGTTCTTCTATGATTTGAGGCATTACTTTTGGGATGACCCACATCTTTATAAACAAGGAGTAGATGGTGTTATTAGATGTTGTGTACCTGAGCATGAACAGGAACAGATCCTACGCAATTGTCACTCCGAAGCTTATGGAGGACACCATGCTAGAGATAGAACTGCACATAAGGTACTGCAATCTGGTTTTTATTGGCCTACTCTCTTCAAGGATGCCCGTAAGTTTGTCTTATCTTGTGATGAATGTCAAAGAATTGGTAATATTAGTAGACGTCAAGAAATGCCTATGAATTATTCACTTGTTATTGAACCATTTGATGTTTGGGGCTTTGACTATATGGGACCTTTTCCTTCCTCTAATGGATATACACATATTTTAGTTGCTGTTGATTACGTTACTAAGTGGGTAGAAGCTATTCCAACTAGTAGTGTTGATCATAACACTTCTATTAAAATGCTTAAAGAGGTTATTTTTCCAAGATATGGAGTCCCTAGATATTTAATGACTGATGGTGGTTCACATTTTATTCATGGTGCTTTCCGTAAAATGCTTGCTAAATATGATGTTGATCATAGAATTGCATCTCCTTATCACCATCAGTCTAGTGGTCAAGTAGAATTGAGTAATAGAGAACTCAAATTAATTTTGCAAAATACTGTTAATAGGTCTAGAAAGAATTGGTCCAAGAAACTTGATGATGCATTATGGGCCTATAGAACTGCATATAAAAATCCTATGGGTATGTCTCCATATAAAATGGTCTATGGAAAAGCATCTCACTTACCTCTCGAACTAGAACACAAAGGTTATTGGGCTATTAAAGAACTTAATTATGATTTTAAACTTGCCGGTGAGAAGAGGTTATTTGATATTATCTCACTTGATGAATGGAGAACCCAAGCCTACGAAAATGCCAAGTCGTTTAAAGAAAAAGTTAAAAGATGGCACGACAAAAGGATACAAAAGCGTGAGTTTAATGTAGGTGATTATGTATTGCTATACAACTATCGTTTAAGATTTTTTGCAGGAAAACTTCTCTCTAAATGTGAAGGTCCTTACGTTATGAAGGAGGTCTACCGTTCCGGTGCCATAAAAATCAACAACTTCGAAGGCACAAATCTGAAGGTGGTGAACGGTCAAAGAATCAAACACTATATCTCAGGTAATCCCATAAATGTTGAAACCAATGTTATTGAAACCGTAACCCCGAAGGAATACATAAGGGACACTTTCCGGAATGTTTCAGACTCCGAAAAGGAATAGGTATGTGGTACGGTAAGTAAACTGACTCCAAAACAGTTTTTAAGGCTATATTTCTCCGTTTTGGAATATTTAGAAAAATAGAAAAATAAGCAGCAGTCCAGGAAGGACACGAGGGCTCCACGAGGGTGGAGGGTGCGCCCTACCCTACTAGGCGCGGCCCCCTACCTCGTGGGCACCTCGTGTGCTCTCCGGACCCCGTTTTCGTACACGACACGTATTTTGGTTGGTAAAAATTCATTATATAATCTCCCGGAGGTTTTGACTCCCGTATCACGCAATTATCTCATGTTTGTGTTTCGAGCTGTTGCTTCTGCAGATTAGAGCTGCATGTCTTCGTAAGAGTCAGTCGGGGAGAGCCGGGTGTCTCATCCGGCACCGAGATCAACGACAAACAATCATGTTGACCCCTTTGGGCCAGCAATGGAGGAAGAGATGGAGGCTGATTTGAAGAGGATAGATGCCATGGAAGAGGATCAAGAAGTCACTTCCCGCCTCCAAGCTGTATTCACAATGGGAGAACTGCAGAGCTTAGCTATTCAAAACTCGATTATCCCTTCCAATGTTAGATTTCTTTCTTATGAGAATATGAAAAAGAGTGTCACTAGTTCTCCCGCAGCTATGCAGCACCCTTGGGTGCAGGGAGCTTTGGCTGTTACAGGAAAACTCCGAAAGGAAATAATGGACCTCAAGCAGCAAGTCAACAAGCTTGATGAGGAGAATCGTATCTTGAGGGGCATAATCGTCAAGAACATCACATCACCATCCCCGAAAAGAGAGACATAATCACATGGGTATGGGCACTCCACTTGGCAACTGCCAAGCTTGGGGGAGTGCCCCGGTATCGTATCACCATCACTTTATCTTTACCATTTTTCTTAGTTCAATCCTTTTGGTAATATCTTGATCTAGTAGAATAAAAGTTCTTAGTATGATCTAGTCGTGAGTTTTGCTTTATTACCCTTCTATGTAATCGGGTCCGTGATCTATATAATAAAGATTAGTGTTGAGTCAAGGGCTTGATTATTTTGCCATGATCCTAAGTGAATAAACGAAAAGAGAAAGAAATAAAAAGAAACAAAGAGATCATGTGAGTCTCATGGAGAGTAATGAACTCACATATAAAGAGTATGATGAATAAAAGTTGTTGAGGGTTGACAAACACAGTTTTGGTCATCATTGCAATTAATAGGAAGTAATAAAGAAAGAGAGGTCTTCACATAAATATATACTATCTTGGACATCTTTTATGATTGTGAGCACTCATTAAAATATGACATGCTAAAGAGTTGACATTGGACAAGGAAGACAACATAATGGGTTATGTTTTCTTACATCTGAGATGAATTATATTGTCTTGGATCTTCCAACATGATGATCTTGCCTTTCCCCCTCATGCTAGCCAAATTCATTGCACCAAGTAGAGATACTACTTGTGCTTCCAAACACCCTTAAACCAGTCTTGCCATAAGAGTCCACCATATCTACCTATGGATTGAGTAAGATCCATCAAGTAAGTTGTCATCGGTGCAAGCAATAAAAATTGCTCTCTAAATATGTATGATTGATTGGTGTGGAGGAAATAAGCTTTATACGATCGTGTGATATGGAAGTAATAAAAGCGACAGACTGCATAATAAAGGTCCATATCACAAGGGGCCATATAAAGTGACGTTCTTTCGCAATAAGATTTTGTGCATCCAACCATAAAAGCGCATGACAACCTCTGCTTCCCTCTGCGAAGGGCCTATCTTTTACTTTTATCTCCTACATTGCATAAGAGTCATGGTGATTTTCACCCTTCCTTTTTACACTTTATCCTTTGGCAAGCACAATATGTTGGAAAGATCCTGGTATATATGGCTAATTGGATGTGGGTTTTCATGAACTATTACTGTTGACATTACCCTTGAGGTAAAACGTTGGGAGGCAAAACTATAAGCCCCTATCTTTCTCTGTGTCCGATTAAAACTCCATACCCATAAGTATTGCATGAGTGTCAGTAATTGTGAAAGATTATATGATAGTTGAGTATGTGGACTTGCTGAAAAGCTCTTATACATTGACTCTTTCCTATGTTATGATAAATTGTAATTGCTTCAATGACTGAGATTGTAGTTTGTTTGTTTTCAATGAAGTTTACGATTCATACTTGATATTGTGATTGAATTATTACACTAGCATTAGAGATCATATGACAAGAATTATATAAGTTGTTGTTCTAAGAATGATCATGATGCCCTCATGTCCGTATTTTATTTTTATCGACACCTCTATCTCTAAACATGTGGACATATTTTTCGATTTCGTCTTTTCGCTTGCGGACAAGCGAGGTCTAAGCTCGGGGGAGTTGATACACCCATTTTGCATCATGCTTTTATATCGAAATTCATTGCATTATGGGATGTTATTACACATTATGTCACAATACTTTTGCCTATTCTCTCTTATTTTACAAGGTTTACATAAAGAGGGAGAATGCCGGCAGCTGGGATTCTGGGCTGGAAAGGAGCAAATATTAGAGACCTATTCTGCACAACTCCAAAAGTCCTGAAACTTCATGGAAGATGTTTTCCAAATATATAAAAACTACTAAGAGCAAGAACTTCACCAGGGGGGCCACACCCTGCCCACGAGGGTGGGGGCGCGCCCTACCCCCCAGGTCGCGCCCCTACCTCGTGGGCCCCCTGGTGGCCCTTCGGTGGCCATCTTCTGCTATATGGAGTCTTTCGTTGGGGAAAAAATCACAAGCCATATTCTCGGACGAAACACCGACGCCACGAGGCGGAACCTTGGCGAAACCAATCTAGGGCTCTGGCGGAGCTGTTCTGCCGGGGAAACTTCCCTCCCGGAGGGGGAAATCATCGCCATTGTCATCACCAACGCTCCTCTCATCGGGAGAGGGCAATCTCCATCAACATCTTCATCAACACCATCTCATCTCAAAACCCTAGTTCATCTCTTGTATCCAATTCTTGTCTCCAAGTCCGGGATTGGTGCTAGTAGGTTGCTAGTAGTGTTAATTACACCTTGTAGTTGATGCTAGTTGGTTTAATTGGTGGAAGATCATATGTTCAGATCCTATATGCATATTAATACCCCTCTGATTATGAACATGTTTATGCTTTGTGAGTAGTTACTTTTGTTCCTGAGGACATGGGAGAAGTCTTGCTATTAGTAGTCATGTGAATTTGGTATTCGTTCGATATTTTGATGAGATGTATGTTGTCTCTCTCTAGTGGTGTTATGTGAACGTCGACTACATGACACTTCACCATTATTTTGGCCTAGAGGAAGGCATTGGGTAGTAATAAGTAGATGATGGGTTGCTAGAGTGACAGAAGCTTCAATCCTAGTTTATGCATTGCTTCGTAAGGGGATGATTTGGATCCATATGTTTCATGCTATGGTTAGGTTTACCTTAATACTTTTGTTATAGTTGCAGATGCTTGCAATAGAGGTTAATCATAAGTTGGATGCTTGTCCAAGTAATGGCAGTACCCAAGCACCGGTCCACCCACATACCAAATTATCAAAGTACCGAACGCGAATCATATGAACGTGATGAAAACTTGCTTGACGATATTCCCATGTGTCCTCGGGAGTGCTTTACATCTTATAAGAGTTTATCCAGGCTTGTCCTTTGTTACAAAAAGGATTGGGCCACCTTGCTGCACCTTATTTACTTTTGTTACTTGTTGCTCGTTACAAATTATCTTATCACAAAACTATTTGTTACCACTTATTTCAGTACTTGCAGAGAATACCTTGCTGGAAACCGCTCATCATTTCCTGCTGCTCCTCGTTGGGTTCGACACTCTTACTTATCAAAAGGACTACGATAGATCCCCTATACTTGTGGGTCATCAATTCACATTGTGCAGCCTGTTTTCCCGGTCCTCCTCCCATTACTTCCCTCCTGCATTAATTGAAGGAGGATGCATTGGTTGTTCAACATTTCGGGAACCGCTACTCCCTCCCTCGTCTGCATTAAAGCCGTATCGGGAACTGCGTCGCCCACTGTCAAATCAAATAGTACTACGCCGCCCGCTGCACGCCCGGCTGAACATGCCTCCTCGCCTCCATCAAACCCCTCCGTTAAACCCGCATGCAAACCGAGAAACCTACTCCGGCCACACGTCCGTTCATGAGCGGGCCGGAATTAAATGCAATACCGGCTGAGCTCCTGCCGTCCGCCCTCAGTTTAAACAAGGCCAGACGCCGGCCAAGCTCCTACCGTCCGCCCTCTATTTACACGAGGCCAGACGGACAGCGGGCAAAAATCACACCCCTCCACCGCTCCCCCATCTCCTCCTTCACCATTTTCTCCACTCTTCCGATGGCTTCCAAGGAGCTGTTCTCCGGCATATTACTCGGCTGGGTGGCCCGCCGAGCCCTTCGGATACGGGCGAGGCCGCTCGGTGCTTCACCAACCTTGCTTGGCCCGACGAAACCAGTTGCCACCCCAAGCAGGCGCGTGGTTCAGCAACTCGCCACTCCAGTTCAGCTTGATGAGGAGTGGCAAGTTGCTCCACGCCGGCACGGTGGCGAGCACACCGATACGAGCATCATCGCTGCCGCGTCGTACCGCACCACTAGTGTATGCGGTGCCGCGCCTCCCGTGTCTGTGGGCACGCTTCCCGTGCCTGCGGCAGCGCCATGCAGGCAGAGACAGAAGTCGGGTGCGTGGAGAGTGAAGAGTCGGTGGATAGTGTCGGCGTCCTGGGAACGGGGGTTCCCAGACTTGCCTGCCTGCGGCCTACGGCGTGGCTGAGCCAGCAGGCTGTACGGCCCATCATCACCAACAAAGCACCCAAGACCCTCGCGAGGGTCCAAGCCTCGCGAGGCGGACAACGCAAGGCCTCCGCTGGAGTGTCCTAGCCAGGCAGGCTCGCGAGGAGCGGAGATATCAAGGCGGGGCAAACCTCACGAGACCCTCGTGACATGAGCCATGACGCACGGCACCAGGCGAGCGCCAGCGCGCGCAGCATCCTAGTTTCCTCTTTGGCGCAAAGGAGGCCAGTGCAGGCGAAGAGTACCGAGGCATCAGGCAAAGGTTGCTATGTTGGTGCAATGAGAGAAAGACCAGGAGGACGGGAATATGGAGGTCATCATGGAGCCCAAGACGGCGTCATCACCAGGGCTTTTCGCAGGCAAAGACCACTTTTGTCAGGATAGCTTGTACTAGCTGTCCCCCTTCAAATTGGCCCGCCATTGTTGGCTCCCTTCCCGCTCGATATTTGGGAAGAGGACCATGGCCTATACAAGTAGAGCTAGCCACCACAGTAGAGCGGGATAATCTGAGAGGATCGGATCTCAGAGGATCTCATCTCACCTTAGCTCGATCCAACCCGATCGAGAGCCTACTCACAAGAACACCTCAACCTCAGGAGGCTGTTCTTCCCTTGTACTATTCATCATCAGCCCTAGAGGTAATCCACCACCACCACCACACTGGAGTAGGGTATTACACCACAACGGTGGCCCGAACCAGTATAAACCTCGTGTCTTTCTGTGTTGCGAGTTCGTCGAGTTCGTCCGCGAGATCTTAGCGAGCTAGGGCGTACATTGGTAGGAAGGAAAGACTTCGCGTGAACCCCAGTGTTCGAACCTTAAGGGTTTGCCAGAACCCCACATCCGACATTTGGCGCGCCGGGTAGGGGTGCGTCGGAGCTCCTCCTCCACCGGCCAGCTCGTCGATGCTCCTCGGCCACGATGTCCGGTGACTCCGACCGCTGGGCAGCCAGGCCTGCCCGGGCAGTGCCGCCTGCCCATGAAGGTCTCGACCCCGCACTCCAAGCGGCACGGGCACCGCCAAACTCCGCCGGACGCGGGAAGCACGGCCAGGCGTCGTCCACCCTCACCCCACGGCAGGTACGGGCCGCCGCAAGAGCAGCTAGGCATGCCGTAGCAATGGCACCGCACTCACGGTAGGAGCAAGCAAACATGCGGGCAGCGCTCACCGTGGCAAGGGAGCTGCTGTGGTGCAGGCTGATGGAAAGCGGTCGGGACACACTGCTGGAGCGTGTTGCCGAGATGTTGGATGCAGCGGCGTCGGGAGCACCACCCTTCTTCTATCGACTTCCTCCCCAGGCCACTGCAGGGCCGCGCTTCGAATCTCACCGCATCCGCGCGCTAGCAACTACGCCTGGGGGCTTCATCAACATCAGCACGGCCAGCGGTGTAGGGGGCTCCGACTCCCCCATGCCGCCCGCGGCGGGCACGGGCGCAACCGTCGCCCCCCACGGTCCCAGCCAGATGCCGTACTGTCATCCCCAGGGCGCCACCATAGGCCGAGCAACATGGAGCGTGGGGCACCACGACGAGGTGTTTGGGATGACGGCCCCGGAAGCCTACGTGCCCCGCATGATGGACCAAGGGTACGCACCAGAGGGCGACCCTGGCTCGTTCATTGGAGAAGATTGGGGAGAGGGGGCGCTAGGAGTCGACGCCTTTCAAGAACCAACGGAGAACCACAACGATCGCGCCGACAACGGAAACTATAGGGTACCGCTAATCTCTCAGGAACTGGCTTATGCTAACCATGGACTGTAGATGAATCAGGTTGCAGCGTCGATCGACGACCCTGGCACAGCGGCACCCGTTCCAACAAGGGAGACATGCTGGGGGCCGCCGGGAGGGAGCCAGGAGCAAGGCCCCTCCCCAAGGCACGCGAAACTAGGGGACACCTGGAGGTAGGCCCTCTACTGGGGTGGCTTCATCAACCCTTCCCCCGGCAGAGGACCCGTGGTCACCGAGGGAACCGCTGGCGTCCCCTTTCCCTCTTTTGCGTCGTCCTAGTGACCGGTCGGCTCAAAGGAGGTCAAGGGTGGCGCAAGGCGGGGCCCTCGACTGGCCATATGAAGCAAGGCCAGTACCTGTGAAGAAGGCCCGGTGCCTGTGAAGCTCGCCGCCCGTGACACTATCACGTAATAATGAGTAGGGGTTGTACACGCCCCGGAGTCTCAGGAGCGCCGGCCTCAGGCCCTGGGGCTCCCTCCCACGCCTAGTGGCAGCACTTAGCTCCGCGCTGGTGGGAAGACTTGAAGACCCGAAGACTAGACTAGGTGCCGGACGCGGCCTTTTGCTTTGGATCTCTCTTTCTGTGGCTTTGCTTTCTGGATCTGGACTTAAGTTGAAGCTGAATTTTTTCGATGCACGCGGGGGGTGCCTTTTCTTGTTTGAGCCGTTTCTTGCCTTCTGGATCTTGTTTGGTTTGAGACTCATGTCCATCGCCTTTCCCTTGCAAAGCTCCTTGCGAGCCGGACCGCGCAGAGTGCATGCTCGTCAAGCACGCGCTAGCACCGCGCCTGGTGCTCACCTCTTATGGGGCCCACTCAAACGGGGCGATAAGCTCCGAGGAATTCTCAGGAAGTCGTCGCCTCGCGACCCAGCCCTAAGCTGGCGCTGACTAAGGTAAACCATGTCGGGGAGATCATCCCCAGCTTCATGAGCTCACAAGGACACATACCCACATCGCATAGGAATGTAAAAACTACAATTTGCTTACACGAGGGGCTTCCCCTCTCAAATGCTCTTACAAAGTCTTCCAAGGGCCACGCCCGAGTTTTGCGTGTAGGATGAAACAATAGGCGGACATGGTATCAGCTAGAGATATCATTCGCTACATCACCCGCGGACGCGTCACTCGCATCATCGTCATCTTCGTCGGAATCGCCGCCGCCGTAGGCGACGCCCCCATCACCGTCGTTAACCACGTCACATTCATCTGCGACGACCACCACCGCGTCATCCTCCGAGGTGAAGGCCCTGACCAACGTGTCGACATGGTCCTCTACCCAACGCGCCAGGTCGCCCCGGACGGCCATGGGTACAGGGACAATGGCGGCGTCGAAGTCAAAGTTGGGGTCGGCATTCAGAAGGTGGCTGAAGACATGGGAGAAGGCGCGCTGAAGCAGGCCACGACCTCTCTCCTCCACAAGTTGCCGAGCTTTGGCAGATTGAGCTTCCAGGCGCATCATCACCTCGGTGAAGAAGATAAGGTGGCTGGCGTATTCGTTCGAGTGAGGGGTCGGGGCGTTCTCATTGCAGATATAACCCAGGGCGGTGTTGGCCTTGTTCCGAAGGTCTTGAAGCATAGGAGCATGCTCGCACTCCAGCGTTCAGCGTTGGAGCACTTCCTCCCTATTTTGCCATGCCACGGCCTCGGTGTCGTCAACTCGTTTCCGGAGGGAAAGCAACTCGGCACGGGCAGAGGCCAAGTCCGCCTGCGCCGTAACCAGGGCAGCGGTTGTGGCCTCCGCACGCCTCTCGGCCTCGTCCAACCTAGGCCTGAGGGCGGCGGCCCTACCCGCACCCTCCTCACTGGCGAGCTTCAGCTTCAAGTCGTACCTGCCCTCTAGATCTGCGCGAACCTCGGCCAGCCGGCGGTGGATCTCCTCCTCGACTCCGGCTTCGCGGGCCCCGACAGCATCTTCTGCTTGGGCGACTTGACACTCCCTCGTCTCCAGTCGCTCGAGCTCGAGGCTGCGCTCCATGGCTTCCAGGGCCAGCGTCTCCTCGTGCTGCTGGACCTCCTCTTCCTCCGCAGGCGTCCCCCTCAATGATGCAAGAGCGGCCCTGCGCGCCTCCACCTGCTGCTCAAGGGCCGCGCTCTAGGCCTGAAGCCCCCACGCGCGCTCCTCCGCAGCCTCGCGGCGGCAATCGGCCTCGCGAGCTTCTTCCAAAGCTCGCGAGCGGGCCTCATTGGCAATCTTGAGGGACGCCTTGGCCTTCGCGTTCTCGAGTTCGCGCTGATAGCGACCAAGGGTGATGGCCACTCGCAGCTTGCGCCACTCCTCCACCAACCGAAGACCTTCAGCCTCAAGACGCGAGTCGACACCAGCAAGCTCTTCACCGAGGCGGCTCATCACGCCCCTCACCTCCTGGAAGAGCTCGTGATGGACTACGCTGCGCCCGCGCTTGAGCTCGAACGCTCGACCCACCTCATCCTCCACCTCAGGGGCTGTAGGTGGAGCATCAAGTGGCGCACCACCTCCCGGTTGGGGGCTAGGGGCTGGCGCCGTGCCTGACGTCAGCCCATCCTTGCGAGGAGCCCTAGTTGATCGAGGCTCGCTTCTTGAAGAGGAACCGAAGACTGAGGTCAGCCAGCGACTGCTCATGAGCAGAGGAGGAGGCTTGGGCATGCCCGCCAAGCACCAAGCTAGACCGTGGGAAAGGGGCGGCCAAACCACGGATTCAGCGCGTCCCAAGGGCGGGGACGCCCCTCCGACCGACCCTGCTCCAGGGGCGGCAAGCAGGCCAGGAATGCTCAATGCCGACGGGGGAGTTGATGAAGGAGGAGGCCGCCCCTCGCAAGATGCAACAGCTTCAGCAGAAGGAGCCCTGGAGGACAGGCGTCAGGATAAGAAGACCACACGCAGAAAGCCACGGTGACATGATACTTACGCGTCAATAGCGATGTACTTCCGTCGCTTCAACGCCCCGAAGATGTTGCTGCCGCTGGGGGATCCCTTCCTCTTGCGGAGCTCCTCGAAGTCCACACAAAGGCGACCGAAGCGCTGGACGTGACAGCCGGTGCGCGGCGGAGCCGAAGAAGACCCAAGGGGGTGGCCTCAGGGGATCCCGGCTGAGACGAACAGCCCAGCTCCTTCCCACTGCGACCTCTCGAGGCTCGTGTTGGAGATATGCCCTAGAGGCAATCATGTATGATGATATTTCCTATGTGTTTATGAATAAATATAGTCCTTGGACATTATCAATGATGTGTATCAGCAAGTACGTGACTTGTTTGTGGGACTATGCATTGTATGATGACTGTCCTAAAAGGTCCCTAGTCGAAAGGGCTGTGTGGACGCGCAGCCAACTAGACTAGCATATGACATGGTTGATGGCTTGGTCTCACTAGCCATGGAGCATTGGATGCTAACCGGATAATATGGACTTGGAAGGATCTGGTCGGATTCGACGTAGTCAGATCCGAGTCGAGATAAGGTCCGACTCGGACAGACCCAACTATGAGACGCAGCGATATGTCATCTGTGAGTCTCTAGTACAACATATGTTCGATGTCCTAAGACCTGAGCTGACACATGTACTCGGGATGGTGACAGACTTGCTTTGGGCCGACCAAACGCTACTCCATAACTGGGTAGTAATAAAGGTAGGTTTCGGGTTTGTCCAGAACCATGTTGTGAGACGTGGTCGAGCAAGATGGGATTTGCCCCTCCGATCAGGAGAGATATACTCTGGGCCCCTCGTGTGATCCGACCAGGATAAGCATGGCCATGCGACAAGGATTATGAGATAATCCGGTTTGTGGTCGGCATCACTGGAACGAGAAAGAGGTCGGGCTAGCAAAAGGATGACAGACTCGCCTTGAGCTCGACAACATATATCCTGTGGCAAAAGGAATGGAAGTGTGATGTACAGGTTCGCTAACCAGCTTCACAGTCTGCTTGGTGTTCGGCATGCCTTGCTAGAGGCCGCTACCAACTGTGCAGTTCGGAGGTGATCCGAACTGTGACCAAGCCGACTTGAACCTAAGGGGTCGCGCGCTTAAGGGAAGGAACCTATGAGGTTGGATCCGAGGACTCTGGTCGGATGTGATCCGAACTGTATTCGGATTGTGGCCGAGTAGACTTATGGGCTTTAGGGTCCATGCGAGGCCCAAGTGTTGAGCCCGTGACGGACGCCTATATATATAGTGGAGGTGCGGCACATTCATGGGTTCATCGCTTCAGCGTTGTCACTAGGGTTTGCATGTGTTGCGAATAGACACCTCCACTCGCCGCTGGTTGTGTGATCGGACCTAGCAGTCCGGCGCATGACGTTCCTCCTACACGCGCGGATACCGTTAGAGGCGGTGCACTTGCGCCGCTCCGGCGAACCTGTACGTAGGAACCGGCCACCGGTTGTACGAGGGAGATCGGACGAGGAGGAGACGATCCACGCGGACGCGCTGCCCCAACTCTTCTTCTGCTGCACGGCACTGCGCGTCTAGTGGTAAAGAACTGTGATCCATCTCCCATAGCATGTTCTTGGTTGTTCTACGCGTAGGAAATTTTAATTTGCAGTCGACGCACCCTACCGTAGATCCCAACAGCTCGTGGAGCCTCTGCCTCGGGAGCCGCATGCGGCATCTCCTCGGCAACCGACGCCTCAGGAGGGGGGGTCACAGGCCCCTGAGGACGATGCCTCCGGATCACCACCCAGCATGTGCTCCTCAGCACCTGAGCCGCCGGCCTCCGTCGCAGCTTGCTCCCCTGCACCGTCACTTGGGGCGAGCTCGGCACCGGCAACAAAGAAGGGTACCACGATGACGGGGTTCTCGCGAGGCCCCACCAAGCCGACTGGGCGCAGCCCCCACTCATCAAAGGAAGGCATGTTCGCGGAAAATGTGGCTTTGTTCTCGCAGCGGTACAACATGCAGCTGTTCCTGGGCATCTCGTCTGGAAGAGGGACACCTGATAGGACCGTGAGCACCGTCTGCCGCGCAGCGAGAGGAAGCCCCTCCTCCTGAAACCTGATGTTGTCCTGTATGGTGAGCAAGTCCCACATCCTGCGAGAGTGGCGCTGGAGAGGAGCAACTCGACGCCTGACGAACTCCCTCACCACCATGAGCGCAGTCATGCCAAGGTCCTTCAACCACCTCAGCCTGGCCCAGAAGGGGGCAAGGCAGGGGCTCGTGAGCTTCTGATGACCCCAGCCAGAGTTTGGAATAGCAGGCCCCACCGGAGCTTGCAGCAGAGGGTTGAGCACGCCTGCGTCAACAAACACCCATCGCATACGGAACTCGCTCGTGGATGAAGGGAGCTCGAAGTCGATCCCCGCGCCTGCCATCGCAGCCACGGCCTGGAAACCCATGCACCCTGAGTTCTGCCGGGGACCGGTGAGATGCAACGAGAAGAAGTGGCGGAGGAGTGCCACGGAGGGGGCGATGCCCACCATGGCCTCGCACATGAAGGCGAAGACAGCAAGAAGGGTCACAGCCTGAGGATCGAGATGCAACATGTGGATCTGATAGTGCTCGAGCACCGTGTTGAAGAAGGCGGAGAAGGGAGGAAGCAGGCCGGCCCAGAGGGTATCAATGAAGTCGGAACCTCGGTAACAGCCCCAGCCATGCTGGTGCGAGACGCGGGTCAAGCCGGCGTCTCTCCCCACTCGTTGAAACTGGAGGCAAGCATGGGGCGCACCTTGTCCATGGCCTCGTCGTTGAGCAACCGAGGCCGGCCGAGCGCCGGCTCGAAGGATGGAGGCGTGTCGACGAGGACAGAGGTTTCTTCCCCTTCTTTGCTTGTTTCGGTGCCATGGCGGTGAAGCGGGCGGAGCACAGATTGGACTCAAGAAGGTGGAGCAGGGCGTCGAGGCAGCAGGGAGATTGGAAGAGCCGGGCGTGGAGAAAGAAGAATAACTGTGTAGGAGGCGGGGGCACATAGCTGATGTCTACTACACAACCTTCTTCTTGTAGACGTTGTTGGGCCTCCAAGTGCAGAGGTTTGTACGACAGTAGCAAATTTCCCTCAAGTGGATGACCTAAGGTTTATCAATCCGTAGGAGGCATAGGATGAAGATGGTCTCTCTCAAGCAACCCTGCAACCAAATAATAAAGAGTCTCTTGTGTCCCCAACACACCCAATACAATGGTAAATTGTATAGGTGCACTAGTTCGACGAAGAGATGGTGATACAAGTGGTATATGGATGGTAGATAATAGTTTTTGTAATCTGAAATAATAAAAACAGCAAGGTAGCAAGTGATAAAAGTGAGCGTAAACGGTATTGCAATGTGTTGAAGCAAGGCCTAGGGTTCATACTTTCACTAGTGTAAGTCCTCTCAACAATACTAACTTAATTGGATTGTAAAACTATCCCTCAACATGCAACAAAGAGTCACTCCAAAGTCACTAATAGCGGAGAACGAACGAAGAGATTATGGTAAGGTACGAAACCACCTCAAAGTTATTCTTTCCAATCAATCCGTTGGGCAATTCCTATAAGTGTCACAAACAGCCCTAGAGTTCGTACTAGAATAACACCTTAAGACACAAATCAACCAAAACCCTAATGTCACCTAGATACTCCAATGTCACCTCAAGTATCCGTGGGTATGATTATACGATATGCATCACACAATCTCAGATTCATCTATTGAACCAACACAAAGGACCTCAAAGAGTGCCCCAAAGTTCTACCGGAGAATCACGACGAAAACGTGTGCCAACCACTATGCATAGGTTCTTGAACCCGCAAGTTGGTCACCAAAACATACATCAAGTGGCACGTGGTATCCCATTGTCACCACAGATATCCACGGCAAGACATACATCAAGTGTTCTCAAATCTTTAAAGACTCAATCCGATAAGATAACTTCAAAGGGGAAACTCAATTCATTACAAGAGAGAAGAGGGGAAGGAGAAACATAAGATCCAACTATAATAGCAAAGCTCGCGATAGATCAAGACCGTATCATCTCAAGAACATGAGAGAGAGAGAGAGAGAGATCAAACACATAGCTACTGGTACATACCCTCAGCCCCGAGGGCGAACTACTCCCTCCTCGTCATGGAGAGCGCCAGGATGATGAAGATGGCCACCAAAGAAGGATTACCCCCTCCGGCAGGGTGCCGGAACGGGTCTAGATTGGTTTTCGGTGGCTACTGAGGCTTCTGGCGGCAGAACTCCTGATCTATTGTGCGTTCTGGAAGTTTTAGGTCATGTAGGTATATATGGGTGCAGGAGGTATGTCAGGGGAGCCACGAGGGTCCCACGAGACAGGGGGCGCGCCCTAGGGGGGCGCCCCCCACCCTCGTGAGCACCTTGTTTCTTCCTTGATGTGGGGTCCAAGTCCATCAGGTGTGTTTCCTTCCAAAAATAACTTCTCCAGTTGATTTCGTTCCGTTTCAACTCCGTCTGATATTCCTTTTCTTCAAAACACAGAAATAGGCATAACACAGCAAATCTGGGTTGGGCCTCCGGTTGATAGGTTAGTCCCAAAAGTAATATAAAAGTGGATAATAAAGCCCAATATTGCCCAAAACAGTAGATAATATAGCATGGAGCAATCAAAAATTATAGATACGTTGGAGACGTATCAATAGCCAGGCGGATTCAAGAGCAACGTGGGGAAGCGGAGACGCCCACGTCCAATCATCCACCACGCGTCAATCGAGGCCGCCGGCTTTGGGGGCCCGTGGCGCTCCGTACTTGGCCCTTGGCTTCGCTGCAAAGCCAAGCTCGAGCGCACCTTGGGCCGGGGGCTACTGTCAGCGTTCTGGGAACGGGGGTCTCCAGACTTGCCTGCCTGCGGCCCGCGGCATGGCTGAGCCAGCAGGCCGTACGGCCCATCATCACCAACAAAGCACCCAAGACCCTCACGAGGGTCCAAGCCTCGCAAGGCGGACGACGCAAGGCCTCCTCTGGAGTGTCCTAGCTAGGCAGGCTCACGAGGAACAAAGATATCAAGGTGGGGCAAATCTCACGAGACCCTCGTGACATGAGCCATGACGCACGACACGAGGCAGGCGCCAGGTGGGCGCCAGCGCGCGCAGCGTCCTTGTTTCCTCTTTGGTGCAAAGGAGGCCAGCGCAGGCGAAGAGTACCGAGCCATCAGGCAAAGGTTGCTATGTTGGTGCAACGAGACCAATACCAGGGGGACGGCAAGGTGGAGGTCATTGTGGAGCCCAAGACGGCGTCATCACCAGGGCTTTTCGCAGGCGAAGACCACTTTTGTCAGGATAGCTTGTACTAGCTGTCCCCTTTCAAATTGGCCCACCATTGTTGGCTCCCTTCCCGCTCGATATTTGGGAAGAGGACCAGGGCCTATATAAGTAGAGCTAGCCACCAAAGTGGAGTGGGATGATCTGAGAGGATCAGATCTCAGAGGATCTCA
Organism: Triticum urartu; assembly: GCF_003073215.2. NCBI lineage: Eukaryota > Viridiplantae > Streptophyta > Magnoliopsida > Poales > Poaceae > Triticum > Triticum urartu. The sequence continues at coordinate 136,584,891 of NC_053028.1, read as the reverse complement.
TCTCACCTTAGCTTGATCCAACCCGATCGAGAGCCTACTCACAAGAACACCTCAACCTCAGGAGGCTGTTCTTCCCTTGTACTGTTCACCATCAGCCCTAGAGGCAATCCACCACCACCACACTGGAGTAGGGTATTACACCACAATGGTGGCCCGAACCAGTATAAACCTCGTGTCTTTCTGTGTTGCGAGTTCGTCGAGTTCATCTACGAGATCTTAGCGAGCTAGGGCGTAGATTGGTAGGAAGGAAAGACTTCGCGCGCACCCCAGTGTTCGAATGTTAAGGGTTTGCCGGAACCCCACATTCGACAGCCAACTTCTCCGTGTTCGCCGCCATCATCGAGGATAAGTAGAACACCGGAGGCCGCCGTGACTTGGGTCCCATGAAGGCCACCGCCGAGGCGAAGACTGCGCATTCAGATGGTTTGTTTGCTTCTTCGTCTCTTCCGAGGACCTTCGTCGACCCCGCAAAGTGTCTGCCAGACATGAGGAAGACAAAGGGATCCGTGGGCGACCCTTTAGATTATGTACTCCCTCTCCAGCTAGCGGGAATTTTTTTTCTAAGAATGGATAAATTGTATGTATCTATAACTAAAATAAGTCTAGATACATCCATTTGTAGGACAAGTATTTTCGGACGGAGGGAGTATTAATTATACCAAGAGAGCCGGATTGGCACCGCTTAGTTCATGTAAATGTAATGAAATTCATCATGTTTATATGAAGATCCGGCTTTTTTATACGAAATCCTTCATGCTTATATGATATTAGTCTGTGTTTGCATGAATTTCATCTGGTTGGTTAGAGTTGTGAAAATGTATGCCGCTAGCGTTTGATGTCGTCTTCCACGGAAGGAAGCGGGGGGGGGGGG